>NC_057403.1:61434371-61529786 GCF_019320065.1 Cervus canadensis
CCGACTCGATGGACATGGATTTGAGTAAACTCCGGGAGTTGGTGGTGGACAGGAAGGCCTGGCGTGCTGCGATTCATGGCGTCACAAAGACACAACTGAGCGACTGAACTGAACTGAACTGATGACTATAATTTGTGGTTGAAAACCTGTGTTGCAGTAAATATACTTGGTCTTTACCCCTTATTCCTGGCAAAGATCTTCAAACGGCACTATAATTTCTTGAGTGATAGAGAAGTATCTTTGTTATGCTAATATGATTACTCATTGTGGAGGTTTTAAATAGCTTTAGCTTGGGGACTGGTCACCAGGAAAACCAACTACCATGTGATTAGAAGGTAGAGTCTTGAACATTGGGGTGCACGTGTCTCTTTCAGATCTGGTTTCCTCAGTGTGTATGCCCAGAAGTGGGATTGCTGGGTCATATGGCAGTTCTATTTCCAGTTTTTTAAGGAATCTCCACACTGTTCTCCATAGTGGCTGTACTAGTTTGCATTCCCACCAACAGTGTAAGAGGGTTCCCTTTTCTCCACACCCTCTCCAGCATTTATTGCTTGTAGACTTTTGGATAGCAGCCATCCTGACTGGCGTGTAATTACCTCATTGTGGTTTTTGATTTGCATTTCTCTAATAAGATGATTTGAGCACTTTTTCATGTGTTTTGTTAGCCATTCTGTATGTCTCTTTGGAGAATGTCTGTTTAGATTCTCTGGCCCATTTTTTGATTGGGTTCTTTATTTTTCTGGAATTGAGCTGCAGGAGTTGCTTGTATAATTTTTGAGATTAATCCTTTGTCTGTTTCTTCATTTGCATTATTTTCTCCCATTCTGAAGGCTGTCTTTTCATCTTGCGTATAGTTTCCTTTGCTGTGCAAAAGCTTTTTAAGTTTCATTAGGTCCCATTTGTTTAGTTTTGCTTTTATTTCCAATATTCTGGGAGGTGGGTCATAGAGGATCTTGCTGTGATTTATGTCGGAGAGTGTTTTGCCTATGTTCTCCTCTAGGAGTTTTATAGTTTCTGGTCTTACATTTAGATCTTTAATCCATTTGAGTTTATTTTTGTGTATGGTGTTAGAAAGTGTTCTAGTTTCATTCTTTTACAAGTGGTTTACCAGTTTTCCCAGCACCACTTGTTAAAGAGGTTGTCTTTTTTCCATTGTATCCTTGCCTCCTTTGTCAAAGATAAGTTGTCCATAGGTTCGTGGATTTATCTCTGGGCTTTCTATTCTGTTCCATTGGTCTATATTTCTGTCTTTGTGCCAGTACCATACTGTCTTGAATGACTGGTGGCTTTTGTAGTAGAGTCTGAAGTCAGGCAGGTTGATTCTCCAGTCCATTCTTCTTTCTCAAGATTGCTTTGGCTATATTTGAGGTTTTTTGTATTTCCATTACAAATTTGTTTGAAATTATGTGTTCAGTTCTGTGAAAAAATGAAAGCCCTATTTTTAAAAGCGAACTTCATATTATATTTTTCTTAAATTTGTTGTGCTTTTGTTTTATTATTGTGTTTAAGGAGCTTTAACCTCTACTCTAGATTTTTAATCTTTGTTTTTCAGTATCTGATATCAATTTTGGACATTTAAGAATCCAATATTCAGTACCCATTTTTACTCAGGAGTGTGATGATTAATCTCTCCCCCTCTTGACTCTCCGCTTTCTCCCCCAGATCACCTCTATTTCCTCCCTCCCCCGTCTCTTCTCAATCCAATTCTGTGAATCTCTGTAGGTGTTCTGGGCTACAGAGAACACTTCGGGGACAGAGTACTGTGTAGATCTGTCTCTCTCCTCTTGAGTTCCCCTTTTTCTCCTCCTGCCATTCTCTATCTCCTTCTCCCTCGTCCTCTCTTCATGGTAACTCTGTGAAACTTCTCTGGGTGTTCTCAGTGTGGAAATCTTTCACCATTAACCTAGAATTTTATTATCACTGCTGTATGGAGGGAGAAGTCTTGAGGCTACCGGAAGAATAAGACTGAAATCCAGAGGCAAGAGCCTTAAGCCCAAAATCTGAGAACACCAGAAAACTCCTGACTACAGGGACAATTAATTAATAAGAGATCATCCAAAAGCCCCCATACTTAACTGAACCAACCACCCACCCAAGGAAGCCAATAGTTCCAGAGCAATACATTACCACGCAAATTCTCCAAGCAACGCAGGAACATGCCCTGAGCGCAACATAAGGTGCCAATCACACCTAACACATAGACCCATCTCAAAACTCATTACTGGACACTCCATTGCACTCCAGAGAGAAGAAATCCAGTTCCACGCACCAGAACACCGACGCAAGCTTCCCTAACCAGGAAACCTTGACAAGCCAATTGTCCAACCCCACCCACTGGGAGAAACCTCCACAATAAAAAGGAACCACAGACCACCAGAATACAGAAAGGCCACTCCAAACACAGCAATCTAAACAAGATGAAAAGGCAGAGAAATATCCAACAGGTAAAGGAACATGAAAAATGCCCACCAAGCCAAACAGAAGAGGAGGAGATAGGGAATCTACCTGAAAAAGAATTTAGAATAATGATAATAAAAATGATCCAAAATCTTGAAAACAAAATGGAGTTACAATTAAATAGCTGAGACAGGATTAGAAGATGCAAGAAAGTATTTAACAAGCACCTAGAAGAAATAAAAAAGAGTGAATTAAAATGGCATAATACAATAAATGAGATTCAAAAACACTCTGGAGGAACCAACAGTTAGATAACGGAGCAGAAGATAGATAAGTGAGGCAGAGATAAAATGGTGAAAAATAAGCAGACGAGGAAAAAAGAAAAAAAGAATCAAAAGAAATGGGGACAACCTCAGGGACCTCTGGGACAATGTGAAATACGCCAACATTCGAATCAGAAGAAGAAGACAAAAAGAAAGGCCATGAGAAAATACTCGAGGAGATAATAGCTGAAAACGTCCCTAAAATGGGGAAGGAAATAGTTACCCAAGTCCAAGAAACCCAGAGAGTCCCAAACAGGATAAACCCAAGGTGAAACACCCCAAGACACATATTAATCAAACTAACAAACATCAAACACAAAGAACAAATATTCAAAGCAGCAAGGGAGAAACAACAAATAACACACAAAGGGATTCCCATAAGGATAACAGCTGATCTTTCAATAGAAACTCTTCAGGCCAGAAGGGAATGGCAGGACATACTTAAAGTAATGAAAGAGAATAACCTACAACCCAGATCACTGTACCCAGCAAGGATCTCATTCAGATATGAAAGAGAATTCAAAAGCTTTACAGACAAGCAAAAGCTGAGAGAATTCAGCATCACCAAACCAGCTCTCCAACAAATGCTAAAGGATCTTCTCTAGACAGGAAACACAGAAAGGGTGTATAAACGTGAACCCAAAACAACAAAGTAAATGGCAACAGGACCATACCTATCAATAATTACCTTAAATGTTAATGGGTTGAATGCCCCAACCAAAAGACAAAGACTGGCTGAATGGATACAAAAACAAGACCCCTATATATGCTGTCTGCAAGAGACCCACCTCAAAATAAGGGACACATACAGACTGAAAGGGAAGGGCTGGAAAAAAATATTTCACACAAACGGAGACCAAAAGAAAGCAGGAGTCGCAATACTCATATCAGATAAAATACACTTTAAAATAAAGGCTGTGAAAAGAGACAAAGAAGGACACCATATAATGACCAAAGGATCAATCCAAGAAGAAGATATAACAATTATAAATATATATGCACCCAACATAGGAGCACCGCAATGTGTAAGGCAAATGCTAACAAGTATGAAAGGGGAAATTAACAGTAACACAATAATAGTGGAAGACTTTAATACCCCACTCACACCTATGGATAGATCAACTAAACAGAAAATTAACAAGGAAACACAAATGTTAAATGACACAATGGACCAGTGAGATCTAATTGATATCTATAGGACATTTCACCCCAAAACAATCAATTTCACCTTTTTTTCAAGTGCACACGGAAACTTCTCCAGAATAGATCACATCCTGGGCCATAAATCTAACCTTGATAAATTCAAAAAAATTGAAATCATTCCAGTCATCTTTTCTGACCACAATGCAGTAAGACTAGATCTCAATTACAGGAAAAAAACTATTAAAAATTCAAACATACAGAGGCTAAATAACACGCTTCTGAATAACCAACAAATCATAGAAGAAATCAAAAAAGAAATCAAAATATGCATAGAAACGAATGAAAATGAAAAGACAACAACCCAAAACCTATGGACACTGTAAGAGCAGTGCTAAGGGGAAGGTTCATAGCATTACAGGCTTACCTCAAGAAACAAGAAAAAAGCCAAATAAATAACCTAGCTCTACACCTTAAGCAACTAACAAAGGAAGAAATGATGAACCCCAGGGTTAGTAGAGGAAAGAAATCTTAAAAATTAGGGCAGAAATAAATGCAAAAGAAACAAAAGAGACCATAGCAGAAATCAACAAAGCTAAAAGCTGGTTTTTTTGAAAAGATAAAAAAATTTGACAAACCGTTAGCCACTCATTAAGAAACAAAGGGAGAAGAACCAAATCAACAAAATTAGAAATGAAAATGGAGAGATCACAACAGACAACACTGAAATACAAAGGATCATAAGAGACTACTACCAGCAGCTCTATGCCAATAAAATGGACAACATGGAAGAAATGGATGAATTCCTAGAAAAGTAGAACTTTCCAAAACTGAATCAGGAAGAAATAGAAGATCTTAACAGACCCATCACAAGCACAGAAATCAAAACTGTAATCAGAAACCTTCCAGCAAACAAAAGCCCAGGACCAGATGGCTTCACAGCTGAATTCTACCAAAAATTTAGAGAAGAGCTAACATCTATCTTACTCAAACTCTTCCAGAAAATTGCAGAAGAAGGTAAACTTCCAAACTCATTCTATGAGGCCACCATCACCCTAAATCCAAAACCAGACAAAGATGCCATTAAAAAAAAAAAAAACTACAGGCCAATATCACTGATGAACATAGATGCAAAAATCCTTAACAAAATTCTAGCAAACAGAATCCAACAACATATTTAAAAAGTCATACATCATGACCAAGTGGGCTTTATCCCAGGAATGCAAGGCACCACATTAACAAATTGAAAGATAAAAACCATATGATTATCTCAATAGATGCAGAAAAAGCCTTTGACAAAATTCAACATCCATTTATGATCAAAACTCTCCAGAAAGCAGGAATAGAAGGAACATACCTCAACATAATAAAAGCTATATATGACAAACCCACAGCAAACATTATCCTCAATGGTGAAAAATTGAACACATTTCCCCTAAAATCAGGAACAAGACAAGGGTGCCCACTCTCACCACTACTATTCAACATAGTTTTGGAAGTTTTGGCCACAGCAATCAGAGCAGAAAAAGAAGTAAAAGGAATCCAGATGGGAAAAGAAGAAGTGAAACTCTCACTGTTTGCAGATGACATGATCCTCTACATAGAAAACCCTAAAGACTCTACCAGAAAATTACTAGAGCTAATCAATGAATATAGTGAAGTTGCAGGATATAAAATTAACACACAGAAATCCCTTGCATTCCTATACACTAACAATGAGAAAACAGAAAGAGAAATTAAGGAAACAATATCATTCACCATTGCAACAAAAAGAATAAAATACTTAGGACTGAAACAAGTATACTATCAAGGATGAAACAGATCACCAGCCCAGGTTAGATGCATGAGACAAGTGCTCAGGGCTGGTGCACTGGGAAGACCCAGAGGGATGGGATGGAGAGGGAGGTGGGAGGAGGGATCGAGAAGGGGAACACATGTAAATCCATAGCTGATTCATGACAATGTATGGCAAAAACCACTACAATATTGTAAAGTAATTAGCCTCCAACTAATAAAAATAAATGGGAAAAAAGTTTTAAATAAAATAAAATGAAATGTCAAAAAAAAATTTAAAAAGCAGAGACATTACTTTGCCAACAAAAGTCCATCTAGTCAAGGCTATGGCTTTTCCTCAAGAAAGCTGAGTGCTGAAGAATTGATGCTTTTGAACTGTGGTGTTGGAGAAGACTCTTGAGAGTCCCTTGGACTGCAAGGAGATCCAACCAGTCCATCCTAACGGAGATTAGTCCTGGTTATTCATTGGAAGGACTAATGTTGAAGCTGAAACTCCAATACTTTGACCACCTGATGTGAAGAGTTGACTCCTTTGAAAAGACCCTGATGCTGGGAAAGATTGAGGGCAGGAGGAGAAGAGGACAACAGAGGATGAGATGGTTGGATGGCATCACCGACTCAATAGACTTGGGTTTGGGTGGACTCCGGGAGTTGGTTATGGACTGGGAGGCCTGGCATGCTGTGGTTTATGGGATTGCAAAGAGTTGGACACGACTGAGCAACTGAACTGAGCTGAGTGCCAATAAAATTGACAACTACCACAGAGGGGGGGGAAGAGGAAAAAAAAAGAAAAACAATCCAAAAAAATCTATAGAACAAGTCAAAACATAAGAATAATAAATGCTTTTCTTGAGTCAAAAAAAAATAAAAATAAAAGTGTTGCCAGACATTGCAAACATCAATTTAAAGTACTATGTGGTCTCTTCAGATCCAACGTTCTCACTGTTATTAAGAACATTTACATTTACATTTATTAAGAACATTACAGTATAGTGATTCAGAAATATTAATTCAGAGATACTTAATTTCTTCAAAAATCAGAAGTGAGTAAAACCTTGGTTGCTGAAATCATTTAAAAGATTTTTTATATATGTTACATTAATAAAAGTACTTAGTGAAAAAATAAAAGCTTGCTGAAAAGTTTAATAAACAACCACAGTCTCCTATTTTAACCATCTCCTCTATTAACTGTGTGACCTGGGTCAAGGAGAAGGCAATGGCAACCCACTCCAGTGTTCTTGCCTAGAGAATCCCAGGGACAGAGGAGTCTGGTGGGCTGCCATCTACGGGGTCGCACAGAGTCGGACACGACTGAAGCAACTTAGCAGCTAGGTCAAGTTATTTGCTGTATTTCTGCCTCACTTCTTCATCTGATAAATGGAGACATTAAAAAGTCTCTGCCTCATAGAACTGTTGTGAACAGATGTGTGAAAAAGTGTGCACAACTCCTGGAACATGCTAAGAGAAAGATACATGTTTTGCTATTGTTATTCAGTCTCCACATTGTGTCCAACTCTGCAACCCCATGGTACAGCACACCAGGCTTCACTGTCTCCCAGAGTTTGCTCAAACTCACGTTTTTTGAGTCAGTGATGCCATCCAACCATCTCATCCTCTGTCGCCCCCTCTCCTCCTGCCCTCAATCTTTCCCAGCATCAGGGTCTTTTCCAGTGGGCTGGCTCTTTGCATCGGGTGGCCAAAGTATTGGAGCTTCAGCATCAGTCCTTCCAATGAATACTGAGGATTGATTAAACGTTAGTTATTATTACTACCCCTACCTTCCCTATCCTAATTCTCTTGGCAAACACCCTCAATCTTTCCTCTAGCATTTACCTCCATATTTTAAAAAGTGATGTACTTTTGTACATTGTTTGTTTGCCTTTGACTCTATAGAGGGTAACTCTGTGAAGCCTCACCATCCCCCAATGCCTCACAAACTCGCCATGTATAGCTGCTATTTCATACTTTTTGTTAACTCAAGACTCATCCATGTTTACATTTTCATTACATCAGTTTTAGGAATTTCAGACACAAGTAATAGTAAAGTCACCCACAGTGATTTAAACCAGTCGAGGTTCTACTTTTATCTAATGAGAACTCTGGAGGCAGATGGTTGCTGTTCTTCCCTGCTGTCCTCAGTACTTCGCTTTGTATCCTTAGTTGTCAGATCACATGGCATGACGGCTAACTCAGCTCCAGGCAACAGGGCCACCTTCAAAAGCAAGAAGCAGGGGCTGGCCAGGGTGGCAAAATCTTTTCATCTCCCATGGACAGCTCTTATTAGGAAGAGAAATGACTCTCTAAGAGGTTACACAGTACAATTTCTCCTGCATCTCATTGACCAACGCTGGATCCTAAGGTGACTCCTAACTCCAAGGCAGACTGGGGCAGTTAGGATCTTACACAAAAGAATGGCATTGCTTTAATTGGCTTAGACCAAAGGGTCCCAAACTTTCTCAGATCACAGCTCCACTGGTGCATCTGTGATTATTTCCACAGTGCCCCTAGGCAAAAGAAATAACCAAACAATCCCCCTCTTTTAAGTCTTTGGGACCAAGCTATGCAATATGTATCCATATCCCTAACAACTTAGTAGCCATATGAGTAAACAATATCCGTCAATTTTAGAAAATATAATAATAATAGTTTTTAATGAAAAGTGAGTGTGTGCCTGTTATGGCTCAGTGGATAGAGAATTCCCCTGAATACAGGAGACACATGAGATGTAGGTTTGATCCCTGGGTCGGGAAGATCACTCAGAGGAGGAAAAAGCAACCCACTCCAGTATTCTTGCCTGAAAAACCTTATGGACAGAGGAGCCTGACAGGCTGTAGTCCAAAGAGTCGCAAAGAGTTGGACACGACTGAGCAACCGAACTTGCGTGCACAACTTCTCAAATTTTAAAGTCAGAACAGACATCGGCACCCTCAGTCCCTATTCCATATTAATTTCCATGCAGCACAATCTATGTATCACAGAAATCACTGAAGATCCTGCTTCATAGAGATATGACATTTCTGGAAAAGAAGGTAGTCAGAACTGAGAGCGAAACAAAGGAACTGCCTCAAGCCAGCTCAAGAAACTATAAACTCCTGTATGTGCAGAGAGGATGAAATTTCTTCTGTGCTCTGTCAACAGTCAGTATTTTTCTCTTGTCTGTCAATTTTTTTCTCTTTTCATCCCAGGGCCTGACCCTCACTGAGGGGTAACTGGAAACCCCTGAGTCTTGGGCTTCTCAGGGCTCCTGTGGGTGTGATGGCTTCACTATTCCTCCACACAAGGTTCTGGGCTCAGAATTACTTTGCTTCCTGAATTAGTTACCATTTCTGGGTCACCTTCTGATTCCCCTGCCACTGATATCTTTAGTTAATGGTGGACTCTCAGAACTCTTTTCACTTCCAGAAATGTTGATTATTTTTAAAAAGGCATTATCATGATAGGGGAATTTGAGAAAGGAAAAAAAAAGTGGTAAATACAACATTTTCAAGTAAAAGTCCAAGGTGGATTCTGAAAATGACTCACCTTGGCAAGATGGAGAATAAAGGATGTGCTACGTGTACAGGATGTGCTATTATTAGATAATGCAAGGCCATCCACCCTCGGTAGGAAAGACTGTGAAGGAATGTGTGTCTTGGACATCACAGGACACACTTTGCTGTTCTGGTTCTGGTTCAGTCGCTAAGTTGTGTCCAACTCTTGCGACCCCATGGACTACAGCATGCTAGGCTCCTCTGTCCTTCACTATCTCCGGGAATTTGCTCAAATTCATGTCCATTGAGTTGGTTGATGCCACCCAACCATCTCATCCTCTGCCACTCCCTTCTCCTTTTGCTCTCAGTCTTTCCCAGCATCAGGGTCTTTCCCAATGAGTCAGCTCTTTGCATTAGGTGGCCATGATATAGGAGCTTCAGCTTCCAAGGACTTCCAATGACTACTGGTCACCTGATCACTCCCCACCCCCACACTAACGCTGCCAGAATCAATGCAGGAATACTGTCTAAAACAAGCCACCTCCTATTGCAAATATCTGTTTGTTCTTTCATAGTGACTTAGTTTCTACTTGGGTATAGTATGAAATTAAGTTTTAAATCAGATATTAATTTGAGGTAATGGACAGTGACCAACAGATTTATATTTGTTTTTTATCAACCTCCAGATCAACAAGCTTTCTGCCTTATAAAAAAAGTCTTTAAAGATAATTTTATTCTTTTGCCTATTGTCTATTTTTTGGAGAAGGAAATGGCAACCCCCCCCACCCCAGTATTCTTGCCTGGAAAATTCCACAGACAGAGGAAGCTGGTGGGCTACAGTCCACAGGGTCTCAAAGAGTCAGCCACAACTTAGCACGTCAGCACACTGTCCATTTTTGGTTTTGTTTTTGTTTTCATTTATTTTTATTAGTTGGAGGCTAATTACTTTACAACACTGTCCATTTTTGAATAATACTTTTGAAGACATGGGTATTTTTTAATTCATAAGGAATTAATTCATAATTCATAAGAAATAAGACATGGTATGCTAGGAAAGAAAGTTATATATATATCCAGATTTAGTTGCAGATTAAACATTATCAGATTCAAAAAGTTCCAATATCATTCCCCTACTTAGCTCCCTGAAAGACTATGAAGTAGTTATTTCTTTGAAGATTTGGCTGCCAGAAATCTTCACATTGGTAAACACATAACTAGGTCTTACTATTGAATCAAAGTTGGAATGAAAGTTGATAGGTACAACTTGATCTATTTTAGATGAAAGTGTACAGAAACAAACAGTGTGTTTCCCTCTTTCTCTTTACACAGGACTTGTATTAAGTTCCGAGTGTATAAAGGGAGAAATGCCTTAAATATATCTATTTCTTTATATCCAGTAAGAGCTTATGCTAGCAGGTAGGTTATACAGAGTCATCTGTACACTTGGTTATCAGCACATTTAAAAAAAAAAAAGATTTTTCAGTATTTTAGCAGCTTCAAAAGACTTGAATTATTAGTATTTAAAATGAGAAGTTGTTTTCAGTTATGCAAAGGCAAGAGAAAAGATGGATGAATTTTCTTTTTATTGGAAAAGTCAGTCATTGGATCATAATCTTAAAGCCCCCTTTCAAATTATACGTGTTCTCTGGAGATAGCAGTTCATGGTTTTTTGTTTGTTTGTTTGTTTGTTTTAAAACAGCAGTTTCTGAATTGGGTGGCTTTGAGAAAATCATGCACAGGTTTTTTAAACACCACAAAACATTCACACACACAGAGTTGCTTTCAAATTTATCCAATGAAAGTAGGGCTACTGTGTTTGAAAAGTCATGGCACTTTGTTGAATTGCTTCAAAATATATCCTGTATAACATGTTAGTTCTTTAACATGCATATTAACACTAAGATTATTTTATTACTCTGTATGTTGCACTTTCCATACTGATTCACATCCTGCTTGAAGTTGTAAATTTGTGGAGGCATAAACTATGATTTTCCTTAGTAAATAAAACTGCAACATACACACATTACTAAAACTATAGCACACTCTTAAGAAATAGATGCAAAAATATTTTCCAACATTAGAGATCTTGGTTGCAAGCAAAAGAAACTAATACCAATAACCATAAGCAAGAAGGAAATACAGTAGAAAGATAACGCAAATTCGTGGGATTCTTCTCAAGGACTTGGGTTAGAAATTGCCCAGAAACCAAGGCAGCCCTCGGAGCTGAGAGCCAGGAACCAGCTCTCCCACAGTCTTAGACTCATCAGCACCTGGTCTGAGTAGGAAGCAAGTAAACATCCTAGTCTCAGATGCCAGCCCACACACTGGTTGCCAGAGAGTCAGTAAGGAGGTGGGATCCCCCTATGACTTCCATATTGGTAGGAAGCCCTCTGCTTCTCAGCAGTCAACCCACTGGGAAATGCCCTCAAATCATGACGCAGGTGAACTTTGAGTAGGCAAAACATTACACATTTGACTGCCCAGTTACCTCACATACACGTTATCTCACATCACTTTTCCAATCAAGAATGTTTCTCTGAAAGTAACGGGATATACTTTTTACAAGCAAAATTGTCCATATCTGTCCTTCGAGGAACGCAATGTCTCATCAGTGCAGAATCACTGAATTGTGTCCATTTCTCCTCTAAAATCATTATGGCCAATCTCCATTTTTCTCTGTCACTCAAATGCTACTAAAGTGCACATAAGTTAGTTACATTTTCCATAAAGGATGATCTATTTATCTTTAGATTTCTTCTCTGTTTGACAACTATAGAAACCCAGATTTCTTACTTTATCTGTGCTTCAAATACCTCAATGTTTTAATCCCAAAAAATCCAATATTTGTTATAAGTACAATCTTCTATTAAATTGTTTTTGATAAATGCATCTTCTAGTAAAAAGCCCATTTTGTTACTTTGATGCAAATAAGAAAATGAGTGCCTCCAGTTTTCTTAGCATCCTTTTTTGAATAGGCTCCACAGCAAAAGCAAACATAGTTCTTTGTAAGTTTGGTTCCAAAAGAGTAGCTCATAAAGTAGCACTTAATAAATAGGCACTATGCTCTTGCACTTTTCTTAAATTCTGATGAACTTTAATGGGACCAGAGCGAATTTATTTATGGAAGAATAGGTTCCATTTTCTTATTCATTATTGCATTTTCAATACTGTACCATTCTTTGAAGCTATGAAGTTATAGACACTCAACATTTAGAAAATGATGACTTGGACAGAATGATGAAATGCACTACAAAATAGAAAACTTTTATGAATTCTCCAGAAACGAAGATACCCAAATTCACAACAGCATGGTTATAGCTCCTTAGGACACAAGTGTTCTTTCCAAAGAATTATTTACATAGAAAGAAAATTCTACTATTCAACCCCATATTAAATGGTACAATATTAGATAACATGAGAGTTATATAAATATTAAATATGATAACTATTTAATAAAATTTAGTTTCATTAAAAGCCTTTAGGTTAATCTAAAATCTATTTAGAATCTGCTCTGATGAGCAGAATTTAATAGTCTCAATCACACACATTTTAAGTTTTGAGTGTCTATCCAATTCTTTTTATAAAGTATATTCCTGCAGACCTATGTGTCTGCAGGACACATAGAATAACAGGGTTATTATAAAGAAGATAAAGAATTATAAAGAATAATAGAGTTATTATAAAGACTGAAGGAAATAAGGTATGTAAAGATATTAACATACAAAGTTTTAACAATAACAGTGGCAAACAAAAACTAACATGTAGATATGGAGAACAGAGTATCGGTTACCAGATGGGCCATATGGACAGAATGAAATGGGCAAAAAGCATCAGCCACAGCATAACTGGTGGGAACTAAACTTTTGGTGGTGAGCACACTGTGATGTACATACGAGATTAAATATAATGTCTTACACATGAAATATTTGTAATATTTGTAATATTAATATTGTATTATTACAAATCAATGTTACCTCAACATATGTTCAAAGATAAATAAATAATAATAATGGTAGTAATAATAATAAATATGCATATTCCATTCACTGTCTTTAGGAATAAATAAGTTTTAATTTGAAATTTTCAGTCTAAAATCCTGACACATACTAAGGCTTCTGTAATGACCTCTAGTCTGAAAGATTTAGATTTTAATAGAGCATGTTTAGAACAGTTCTGATGCAAGTCCACAAAAGTACTCTTAAAGTTATGCCAAGTTGAGCAGTATGCTTTTTGTTTATACACCGCAATCACAGCAAACACTTTATGAGTTTGAACATATGGGGAAAATTTAGCAAATGAACTTTTTATCTTAAAAGCTAATAGATTCTCCACATGTAGCAATACATTAACGAAGCTATTATCTAGAAAAGATTAAAGAATAAAGACACCAATAAATAGAATGTGTATGTGTGTGTGTTTGTGTGTGTAAGAGAGAGACAGAGAAATAGAGAAAGGGAGAAAGAGGAGAAGAGGTCTTACTAGAAAATGCGTAGGGGCTTCCCTGGTGGCTAGGGGGTAAAGAATCAGCCTGCCAATGCAGGAGACACAGGTTCGATCTCTGATCCAGGAAGATCCCACATGCCACGGAGAAACTAAACCCCTGCACCGCAAATTCTGAGCCTGTGCTGGAGAGCTGGGGAGCCGCAGCTCCTGAGGTCCCGGTGGCTAGAGCCCTTGCGCTCTGCACCGCGACTGAAGCGCAGCCCCCGCTCGCCGCAACTAGAGAAAAGCCACTCGCCGCAACTAGAGAAAAGCCAGCGCAGCAACAAAGAGCCAGCACGGCTGTAAGTAAATTTCAAAAAAAAAAAAAAAAAATTTTTTTAAAGAAAATGTGCAAAGTAAGATGATGCAGGGGATGAGAAAAGTAACTCAAGCAGCATTTCATATGAGCTCCTTACTCTAGTCCAGTTATTCTCAAACTTCAAGGTTCTTGCTTCATCATAATCACGTGAAATGAAGGTCGCTCAGTCGGGTCCGACTGTTTGCAATCCCATGGACTGTACATCCCATGGGGTTTTCCAGGCCAGAATACTGGAGTGGTTAGCCTTTCCCTTCTCCAGGGGATCTTCCCAACCCAGGGACTGAACCCAGGTCTCCCGCATTGCGGGCAGATTCTTTACCAGCTGAGCCTCCAGGGAAGCCCAAGAATACTGGTGTGGGTAGCCTATCCCTTCTCCAGCGGATCTTCCTGACCCAGTAATTGAATTGGGGTTTCCTGCATTGCAGGTGGATTCTTTACCAACTGAGCTATCAAGGAAGCCCCATAATCACCTGAAGGGCTTATTAAAACACAGATTGAGGGGCCCCGTCCCCATATTTTGATTACTAGGTTTTACAGGGCCCCAAATTAGGTATTTCTAACAAGTTCAAGTTATGACCAACCTAGAGAGCATATTAAAAAGCAGAGACATTACTTTGTCAACAAAGGTCCGTCTAATCAAAGCTATGGTTTTTCCAGTGGTCATGTATGGATGTGAGAGTTGGACTGTGAAGAAAGCTGAGCACAGAAGAATTGATGCTTTTGAACTGTGGTGTTGGAGAAGGCTCTTGAGAGTCCCTTGGACTGCAAGGAGATTCAACCAGTCCATCCTAAAGGAGATCAGTCCTGGGTGTTCATTGGAAGGACTGATGCTGAAGCTGAAACTCCAATACTTTGGCCACCTCATGCGAAGAGTTGACTCATTGGAATAGACCCTGATGCTGGGAGGGATTGGGGGCAGGAGGAGAAGGGGACGACAGAGGATGAGATGGCTGGATGGCATCACCGACTCAATGGACATGAGTTTGAGTAAACTCCGGGAGTTGGTGATGGACAGGGAGGCCTGGCCTGCTGTGATTCATGGGGTCGCAAAGAGTCGGACACGACTGAGCGACTGAACTGGACTGAACTGAACAAGTTCCCATGTGTTACTGATGCTGCTGGTCTGGGGAGCCCACTATGAGAACCACTCGTCTGATCTGTGGTTGACAGATTGACAGCCTATTGCTGTGCTCTCCTGCTTGATAAGAAATCCAAAATATGTTTTGATGAATAATATATATGACTGGTACTATTCATGTTTTCCCAGATTTTATCAATTATTATGAAGAGTAAGTTATTAAAGTTTAATTACTTTATTTATATAGATGACTGAAATTATCTCAATCCTGAGAGTTGCATGTAATATATCTCTCTCTAGTCGCTAAGTTGTGTCCGACTCTTGTGACCCCATGGACTGTAGCCAGCCAGGCTCCTCCGTCCATGGGATTCTCCAGGCAAGAATACTGGAGTGGATTGCCATTTCCTTCTCCAGAGGATCTTCCCGACCCAGGAGTCGAACCCAGGTCTCCTGCATTGCAGGCAGATTCTTTACCAACTGAGCTATGATATCTCTATCCAGTAAGCATATTTTAAAACATTTAAAGATAAATTAGATGCAATAAGCAATTTTGGCCATGGCCAATAAGTAAAAATTGAGAACGTCACCTATAATGATACAAATTAAAGCAATGAAATACCCTTTTTCCCTTTCCAGAAAAGCTAAAATATTTTATAATATCCTACACCCTGTTGATAGAATTTGAAGATGAGACCACCTAGAAAAGGCAACTCCAGAGTTTATCTAGTGGTGAGATTTGGACCTATTATTCATAGTTTATTGTAGTTTCTTGTATTAAAATAATAAATTACAAAATGTTATATATATAGTAGAAAATATACTGTAAAGTTTTAAAAGGTAGCCTTACTTCAGTGCAAATTACAGATATGAATAACATAATTTATAATTAAACTTGCTTCTTTTGTGAATACAAAAACCCTTTATCTTATAAATTCAGTAATTTTGTAAACAATAGATGTAGTAAATTAACAACAGGCAGTAGTAAAGTGGCAGAGGAGGAGAAAAGGTCTGCAGAGACAGGCTGCAGAACAACCCAGAGAAAGGGCCTGTGGTTGCGGAATCATGATTCCACCCGCCTGGGCTGTGCAACTCATACGTCACCACCAGACACCTTCTCCCTACAGAAATATCCATTAGCTGATTAACTGCTCCCACATGGCTCCAACTGCCCTGACCACACAGGTTAATAGCATTGCTTCTGGGCTAGCTGATGTTGCTACATTCTCATATTTTTAACGAATTATATACCAAGAAAGCACAGGCCAAATAAAGTACATATATCACTTAACAGGGCACACTGGACAAAGGTCTTGCCACATTTGCAGGAATTCCCTTTATTTCCTTGAACAAATATCCTTTATTCACAGGAGAAACTCTCCATAGCAACATGAAATTTCCCAAATGTCATCAGAGATTATACAAATATGCATATGTTTATATAAATATATTTGGATGTAGGTAATAAAAAAGTACAACCAAAATTAATATGAAGACCTCTAGTGCTATACTTCCTAAAATGTATCAAAGGAGTTAACATTTCTGAGAGTTAATTTTCCTGATATTTAAATCAAATTTTAAGAATGAGGTAAACGAATCATACTTCACACTAAAAAGGTTAAATGAGGCTGGGAAATAGTAAAGAAATTAATCTACATTTAGGACAAAGTTAACCTGTTTTGGAAGCCTCTGGGAACCACTTAACAGAAATTGTATAATCTTGTATAATAAGCAGATCGACTGAATACTCTAGAACTTTGCTGATTTAGCATTTAATTCTTGCAGAGCAATTATTGGGAAAAGAAGTTCTGTCAGATAATAAAATTAACACTGCTACATATTTACATTTTAAAAATCTCTGGTGAGGTGCTCTGTGACAACCTAGAGGGGTTGGATGGGGTGAGAGACAGGAGAAAGGATCAAGAGGGAGGGGCATATGTATACCTATGGCTGATTCATGTTGATGTATGGCAGAAACCAATATGATATCGTAAAGCAATTATCCTACAAAATGTGTGGGTGTGTGGGTGTGTGTGGTGTGTGCATACAATATACACAAATGCCTACACATATTCCCTGGAGAAGGGAAAAGTTACCCACTCCAGTATTCTGGCCTGGAGAATTCCATGGACTGTATAGCGCATGGGGTCGCAAAGAGTCGGACATGACTGAGAGACTTTCACTCACTCACTCACACACAACACACATCCTCCAGTGGTATCGCAAACCTCATTCTTCAGTGATACAAATACATGTCTTTTCATGATTCCAGTTGAGTCAGCTATGCCATCAAGCACTGACCAACAACAATAAGCATGGCTATTTCTCTTTTAATTGGTCCTAAGCTTGTAACTTACATGCAGAGCACATCATGAGAAACACTGGGCTGGAAGAAGCACAAGCTGGAATCAAGATTGCTGGGAGAAATATCAATAACCTCAGATATGCAGATGACACCACCCTTGTGGCAGAAAGTGAAGAGGAACTAAAGAGCCTCTTGATGAAAGTGAAAGAGAAGAGTGAAAAAGTTGGCTTCAAGCTCAACATTCAGAAAACTAAGATCATGGCATCTGGTCCCATCACTTCATGGCAAATAGATGGGGAAACAGTGGGAGCAATGTCAGATTTTATTTTTGGGGGCTCCAAAATCACTGCAGATGGTGATTGCAGCCATGAAATTAAAAGACGCTTACTCCTTGGAAGGAAAGTTATGACCAACCTAGAGAGCATATTAAAAAGCAGAGACATTACTTTGCCAACAAAGGTCCGTCTAGTCAAGGCTATGGTTTTTCCAGTGGTCATGTATGGATGTGAGAGTTGGACTGTGTGTAAAAGCTGAGCACAGAAGAATTGATGCTTTTGAACTGTGGTGTTGGAGAAGGCTCTTGAGAGTCCCCTGGACTGCAAGGAGATCCAACCAGTCCATCCTAAAGGAGATCAGTCCTGGGTGTTCATTGGAAGGACTGATGCTGAAGCTGAAACTCCAATACTTTGGCCACCTCATGCGAAGAGTTGACTCATTGGAATAGACCCTGATGCTGGGAGGGATTGGGGGCAGGAGAAGAAGGGGACGACAGAGGATGAGATGGTCAGATGGCATCACCGACTCGATGGACATGGGTTTGAGTAAACTCTGAAAGTTGGTGATGGACAGGGAGACCTGGCGTGCTGTGATTCATGGGGTCACAAAGAGTTGGACACGACTGAGTGACTGAACTGAACTGAAGCTTGTCCAATTGTGTTTCTATTTTTGTTTACCAATGTCACAAAACAGGTATCCTTTAGCAAAATCTTGATACGCTTCCCCAATCTTGGTCTGTCTTCTAAGTTGATAATTTTCCCATAATTTTAATGAATTTTAAAAATTTCAAGTGAAAACAATTAAACTCAGAAACATAGGATATAAGAAATCAGAATCTCTGCCTTTTAGAAACTACTCTTCCCTATGCTCACATTCTAACGACTTCAGCACTGGTTTGCCATTCCTGCACACTGACTCGGCTTATCCTGCTGAAACCTAGACAGACGAGAAATTTCCGCTGCTCAGAAACTACACATGATCCCTGTTTGATTGCAGAATAATATCCAATCTCCATACAAAGGGCACAACTGATGCAACTTCTCTCTGCAGCCTCAACTCCCAGTGTACAATTATACATGCTTGTTCCTTACCCCTTGAAATCACTGTGATTCCTGTGCTCTCTACCATCTACAGTTCTTTTGCCCTCCCCAGGGATCAATCCCCCTCATCACCAGCCCAGAGATCATCTCATTACAACTTTGCCTGGCTTCTCTGATGACCTTGATTCAATCTAACCTGGACCTTCAAGAGCATGGATCTCCCTAGTGGAGCAGACGGCCACCTCTTAACAATCTTGCTTCATTCCTTAGTCTGTCACTGGGAGAACGGCTGAGTATGAGGAACCGACTTTATAGATCACTTAGGGAAGTCTAGAAGAAACTATACGGTAGCATGAAATGTGTTTACAGGAGGAGAGGGAAAGACTGAGCCATTTTCATGGTGTCCCCCCAAAGACGCCCCGCTGCTAGTGCTAATTGCCTGTTTACATGATATTTAATTGTCTGCTACCCCGTAGATTCATGCCATGCTTTCAAAGCCTGACCATCTATATATTCATTCCTCCATAGAAAAATCCAACTCCTGCCAACAGGGGTTAATATAATCCCACTATCTTTCCCCATCCTCACCCTGAACCAGGGCAGTCTGGTGGACGTAGTCCAGTGGCCACAGTATGTTTTCCAAAGCCTGAGATATGATTTCAAAAATCACACCATGATGGGACTAGGGCCAGAAAATACAGGGTTTGCCTTGGTTCTCCATGTCCCATAGGATGGTTCAGAGCAGACTCCAATACACTACATCATTCTCTAAGTTCTTTTCATGTGAGAGGGGAAGACATGACTCTTTACTCTCCCTGCAGTACCCCAGCCTCTTCCTGTAATTACCCTGCATAGGACATGCACACACATGAATATGAGCACGTACGTTTGCCGGCATACATTCATTCAATAGCCATCTTTTGAAACTTCCTACATTTCAGCTAAGATCATGGCATCTGGCCCCATTACTTCATGGCAAATAGAGGGGGGAACAGTGGAAGTAGTGACAGATTTCCTCTTCTTGGGCTCTAAAATCACTGCAGATGGTTACTGCAGCCACATGAAATCAGAAGACAATTGCTTCTCAGCAGGAAAGCTATGACAAATTTAGACAGTGTGTTGAAAAGTAGAGACATTACTCTGCCAACAAAAGTCTGTATAGTTGAGGCTATGGTCTTCCCAGTGGTCACGTACGGTTGTGAGAACTGGACCATAAAGAAGGCAGAGCGCCAAAGAATTGATGCCTTTGAACTGTGGTACTGGAGAAGATTCCTGAAAGTCCCATGGACAGCAAGGAGATCAAACCAGTCAATCTCAAGGCAAATCAACCCTGAATACTTGGAAAGACTGAAGCTGAAGGTGAAGCTCCAGTATTTTGGTCATCTGATGTGAACAGCCGACTCATTGGAAAAATCCCTGATGCTGGGAAAGATTGAGGACAAAAGGAGAAGAGGGCGTCAAAGGATGAGATGGCTGGACGGCATCACTGATGCAATGGACATGAACTCGGGCAAACTTCGGGTGATAGTGAGGGACAGGGAGGCCTCGCGTGCTGCAGTCCTTGGGGTCACAAAGAGTCAGACACCACCGGGCGACTGGAAAACCGCACAATGTTTCAGCGGCTGTGATCAGAGGTGTGTTTACAACGGTGAGCAAAGCAGACTTGGAGCTTGCAGTCTTGTGAGGCAGACAAGTCATGTCAAACACAAACTTTACCTGGATGGTGTAATAAGCAGAGCTGAGGAAAACTGTAAAGCAGGCTCAAATTATCCACTCAAGGGGCCTAACCCAGTCCTGAGGTCACAGAACTTGTCCCCGGAGAAGTGACTCTGAATTTCTGTCTGAACCATAAATATCGACTGGGTGAAAGAAGAAAGCTTGTGACCAACCAGAGGACGAATCACTTAAAGCTTACAACTGCACCAGAGCGTACCAGCTGCACTGAAGAAATATCTGACTCCAGAAAAATCCATCACTCCTACAAAACATAATTCCAGTAATATACCCCTGTCATGGTACGTCATATTCATACATGAAAGACTGTGGTTTTTAAGCCCCAACTTGACTATATTTGGAAGTAAATATATACATTTATCTTATATTTGAAAAGCTCTTTCTTTCAACATTTTAACACCAGCCAATGCTAAAGTTAGATTTGGAATCATTTGCCTTTGATTACACAAGCCTCAATGGCACTTTATCTTCTGGAAAATAATAGACTGATTATATAGATTTGCTTTAACCTTCTGAAATTGCTGGGAAAGAGCATATCTATAAATACACAGTGATAATTGATGGTCAAAATGCCAGCCGCAGTTTGAGCTCATTGAACAATTTTAGGCTTAAGAAAGAGAACAAGTTAAAATTGCTCTAAGCTTGTATTGCTTCTAAAGATTCTTTCCTTTATTGCACTATGATTTCTGAATGGGCTCCAGTGATATTGTTACAGTCATAATATGTCTCTCATCTGAGCAGTCAAAATATAACCATTATATTCTCTTAGCCTATTAATTCAGTAATGCTTGATTAAATCCAGAGTAAAAATGAAAAATTCAAAATGTAGGTAATCCAAATAGTATAGAAGGCTAGCAAGTAAAAAAAAGTTTCTCTTTTGACCCCTCCAGTCCCCGGTTTTGCCAGCGGAAGTTTCACACTATAAAAGCTCCCCTATGTTTTCTTCTTTGTCCTTAACAATTCATCTGGCAGCTCTTTGCAAATAAGCATGCAAGGCCCTCCTCCACAGTATTCCACTCCATAATCTTACCCTACGGTGGCACTTAACCTGTCCGTATTGATGATCATTTAGTTCCTTCTGTTTTGTTTCCGTCACAGACACCATAGTACTAAATACAAACACTGTTGTAAAGTGTACAGAATATACATCGTGATGTCTGTAGCAGATATACTAATATTCTTCAAAATATTTTGTGTTCTCCCCTACATGTTTAGGCAATACATGTGACTTTTACAGCTGGTGAAATATCAGTGAAAGACCACAGTCTGCCCTGCCATGGTGGTCCAGAAGTTTCCGCTACAAGATGGTGGAATTTCTATCTGATCAGCTACGAGACCCAGAACCTTACCCCAACCTCCCAATCCTAACCCACTTTGGACTCCCAGCAGGAGTGGAAAATAAACTCACTAGCTATCAAGAAAAGTGTTCATCTTTGTCACAGCACTTGTTCCATGGGTTTTGATTCTCCTTCATAGACAGCTTATAAATACAACTGTACCTCTGTACCTTGCATTAAATTACCTCCCCTTATCTTGCTGTCCAGGAAAATTGATGTTCAGAAATTTAAAATCCCCAAGTCTTTTTTTAATAGGATTTTTACAGAACAGAAATGATATTTAAAATCTTACAATATACATATATATGTATATGTATACAGTATATATACATGTATGTATTCAACTGTAGTTCTTATTAGAATGCATTAAGCATCACTCTTTTTTCTTGCTCCAGTCTTCCTTTTTTGTTCCAGCCTATGGATTGATAGTTTAACTTGACCCCTAGTCTTTATTTTACCTGAAACCAACCAAGATTGTCTAGCTTCATGGATAACACCTGTCCCCTGATTCCAGCCTCCTACTCCAGTACATGGTGGAGTTACCTGAGCACCACCATTGATTTATTTTTTTTTTCTTTTTTTAATTTTTATTTATTTTTTTTTTTGTCATACATTGATATGAATCAGCCATAGATTTACACATATTCCCCATCCCGATCCCCCCTCCCACCTCCCTCTCCACCCGATTCCTCTGGGTCTTCCCAGTGCACCAGGCCCGAGCACTTGTCTCATGCATCCCACCTGGGCTGGTGATCTGTTTCACCATAGATAGTATACATGCTGTTCTTTTGAAATATCCCACCCTCACATTCTCCCACAGAGTTAAAAAGTCTGTTCTGTATTTCTGTGTCTCTTTTTCTGTTTTGCATATAGGGTTATCATTACCATCTTTCTAAATTCCATATATATGTGTTAGTATGCTGTAATGTTCTTTATCTTTCTGGCTTACTTCACTCTGTATAAGGGGCTCCAGTATCATCCATCTCATTAGGACTGATTCAAATGAATTCTTTTTAATGGCTGATTAATATTCCATGGTGTATATGTACCACAGCTTCCTTATCCACTCATCTGCTGATGGGCATCTAGGTTGCTTCCATGTCCTGGCTATTATAAACAGTGCTGCGATGAACATTGGGGTGCACGTGTCTCTTTCAGATCTGGTTTCCTCAGTGTGTATGCCCAGAAGTGGGATTGCTGGGTCATATGGCAGTTCTATTTCCAGTTTTTTTTAAGAAATCTCCACACTGTTCTCCATAGTGGCTGTACTAGTTTGCATTCCCACCAACAGTGTAAGAGGGTTCCCTTTTCTCCACACCCTCTCCAGCATTTATTGCTTGTAGACTTTTGGACAGCAGCCATCCTGACTGGCGAGTAATGGTACCTCATTGTGGTTTTGATTTGCATTTCTCTAATAATGAGTGATGTTGAGCATCTTTTCATGTGTTTGTTAGCCATCTGTATGTCTTCTCTGGAGAAATGTCTGTTTAGTTCTTTGGCCCATTGTTTGATTGGGTCATTTATTTTTCTGGAATTGAGCTGCAGGAGTTGCTTGTATATTTTGAGATTAATCCTTTGTCCGTTTCTTCATTTGCTATTATTTTCTCCCAATCTGAGGGCTGTCTTTTCACCTTACTTATAGTTTCCTTTGTAGTGCAAAAAGCTTTTAAGTTTCATTAGGTCCCATTTGTTTAGTTTTGCTTTTATTTCCAATATTCTGGGAGGTGGGTCATAGACGATCTTGCTGTGATTTATGTCGGACAGTGTTTTGCCTATGTTCTCCTCTAGGAGTTTTTATAGTTTCTGGTCTTACATTTAGATCTTTAATCCATTTTGAGTTTATTTTTGTGTATGGTGTTAGAAAGTGTTCTAGTTTCATTCTTTTACAAGTGGTTGACCAGTTTTCCCAGCATCACTTGTTAGAGGTTGTCTTTTTTCCATTGTATATCCTTGCCTCCTTTGTCAAAGATAAGGTGTCCATAGGTTCGTGGATTTAATCTGCATGGGCTTTCTATTCTGTTCCATTGATCTATATTTCTGTCTTTGTGCCAGTACCATACTGTCTTGATGACTGTGGCTTTGTAGTAGAGTCTGAAGTCAGGCAGGTTGATTCCTCCAGTTCCATTCTTCTTTCTCAAGATTACTTTGGCTATTCGAGTTTTTTTGTATTTCCATACAAATTGTGAAATTCTTTGGTCTAGTTCTGTGAAAAATACCGTTGGTAGCTTGATAGGGATTGCATTAAATCTATAGATTGCTTTGGGTAGAATAGCCATTTTGACAATATTGATTCTTCCAATCCATGAACACGGTATGCTTCTCCATCTGTTTGTGTCCTCTTTGATTTCTTTCATCAGTGTTTTATAGTTTTCTATGTATAGGTCTTTTGTTTCTTTAAGTAGATATACTCCTAAGTATTTTATTCTTTTTGTTGCAATGGTGAATGGTATTGTTTCTTTAATTTCTCTTTCTGTTTTTCCATTGTTAGTATATAGGAATGCAAGGGATTTCTGTGTGTTAATTTTATATCCTGCAACTTTACTATATTCATTGATTAGCTCTAGTAATTTTCTGCGTAGAGGTCCCTTTAAGGGGTTTTCTATTGTAGAGGAATCATGTCCATCTGCAAACAGTGAGAGTTTCACTTCTTCCTTTTCCCTATCTGGATTCCCTTTTACTTTTTTCTGCCTCTCGATTGTGTGGCCAAACTTCAACATATGTTGAAATAGTAAGTGTGAGGAGTGGGACTTCTTGTCTTGTTCCTGATTTCAGGGAAAATGCTTTCAATTTTTCACCATTGAGGGTGATGCTTGCTGTGGGTTTGTCATATATAGCTTTTATTATGTTGAGGTATGTTCCTTCTATTCTTGCTTTCTGGAGAGTTTTAATCATAAATGAGTGTTGAATTTTGTCAAAGGCTTTCTCTGCATCTATTGAGATAATCATATGATTTTTATCTTTCAATTTGTTAATGTGGTGTATTACATTGATTGATTTGCGGATATTAAAGAATCCTTGCATTCCTGGGATAAAGCCCACTTGGTCGTGGTGTATGATTTTTTTAATATGTTGTTGGATTCTGTTTGCTAGAATTTTGTTAAGGATTTTTGCATCTATGTTCATCAGTGATATTGGCCTGTAGTTTTCTTTTTTTGTGGCATCTTTGTCTGGTTTTGGAATTAGGGTGATGGTGGCCTCATAGAACGAGTTTGGAAGCTTACCTTCATCTGCAATTTTCTGACCACCATTGATTTAAATGATAATATGGTGGCTCAGCAGTAAAGAATCCACCTGCAATGCAGGGGACGAAGTTCAATCCCTGGGTCGAGAAGATCCCCTGGAGAAGGAAATGGCAACCCACTCCAGTATTCTTGTTTGGGAAATCCCATGGACAGAGGAGTCTAAAAGGTTACAGTCCGTGTGGTCACAAAGAGTCGGACACGACATAGCAACTGAACAACAATAGTGACCATTGTACGAACAAACCTAGTAAAGGTTCTAGCTGAGCTATTTAAAATCCTAGATGATGTTTTTAAAGTGCTGCACTCAATATACCAGCAAATTCGGAAAACTCAGCAATGGCCACTGGACTGGAAAACATCAGTTTTCATTCTAATTCCAAAGAAGGGTAATGTCTAAGAAGGTTCAAACTACAGTACAATTGTGCTCATTTCACATCCTGGTAAGGTTATGCTCAAAATCCTCCAAGCAAGACTTCAACAGTATATGAACCAAGAACTTCCAGAAGTACAAGCTGGGTTTAGAAAAGGCAGAGGAACCAGAGATCAAATTTCCAACATTTGTTGGATCATGGAGAAAGCAAGGGAATTTCAGAAAAATATCTACTTCGGCTTCATTGACTATGCTAAAGCCTTTGACTGTGTGGATCACAAAAAAAAACTGTGAAAAATTCTTAAAGAGATGGGAGTACCAGGCCTCTTACCTGTCTCCTGAGAAACCTATATACAGGTCAAGAAGCAACAGTTAGAACCAGACGTGGAACAACTGACTGGTTCAAAATTGGGAAAGGAGTACGACAAGGCTGTGTATTGTCACCTTGCTTATTTAATTTATATGCAGAGCACATAGTGCAAAATGTGAGGCTTGGGTGATCACAAGCTGGAAGTAAGATTGCTGGGAGAAATATCAACAACTTCTGATATGCATATGACACCACTCTAATGCCAGAAAGTAAAGAGGAACTAAAGAGCCTCTTGATGAGGATTAAAGAGGAGAGTGAAAAAGCTGGCTTGAAACACAATATTAAAAAAAACTAAGATCATGGCATCCAGTCCCATCACTGCATGGCAAAGAGAAAGGGCAAAGGTGGAAGCAGTGACAGATTTTCTTTTCCTGGGCTCCAAAATCACTGCAGACAGTGACTGCAAGCACAAAATTAAAAGGTGCTGGCTTCCTGGAAGGAAAGCTATGACAAACCTAGACAGCATATTAAAAAGCAGAGACATCACTTTGCCGCCAAAGTTTGTATAGTCAAAGTTAAGGTTTTTCCATAGTCATGTATGGATGGGCCATAAAGAAGGCTGGGCGCCAAAGAATTGATGCTTTTGAACTGTGGTGCTGGAGAAGACTCCTGAGAGTACCCTGAACTGCAAAGAGATCAAACCAGTCAGTCCTAAAGGAAATCAATCCTAAATATTCATTGGAAAAACTGATGCTGAAACTGAAGCTCCAATTCTTTGGCCACCTGATGTGAAGAGCCTACTCACTGGAAAAGCCCCTGATGCTGGGAAAGATTGAAGGCAAAAGGAGAAGGAGGTGACAGAGGATGAGATGGTTAGATAGCATCACTGACTCAGTGGATATGAACTTGAGCAACTGAACAGCAACAGTGACCATTGCTGACATGGGGCATATGTATGGTTGTGCACAGCACATGTGTTATAATTTGCTTCCTTGGGGAAGAGTCTCTACTGCAAACCCTGCCTTCAGAGCTCATGTCACAATGCTTAACTTCATATCTGCGTGAATCATTATTGGGTTTCCCTGGTGGCTCAGATGGTAAAGAATCTGCCTGCAATGCAGGAGACCTGAGTTCAATCCCTGGGGGAAATCCCCTGGAGAAGGAAATGGCAACCCACTCCATTATTCTTGCCTGGGAAATCCCATGGACAGAGGAGCCTGGTGGGCTACAGTCCATGGGGTCACAAAGAGTCGGACATGACTGACAGACTAACACACTTATTTAATTATTATACAACTACCCTCTACTGTAAGCTTCACGAGGGCAGGGATCCATTTGCTTCGTTTCTGTTCTTCAGCCCATACCCTTGGAATAGCATCTGGCTCATTCAATTTGCTCAACAAACATTTTTAGAATATTGTATTTTGTTTAATTAAAATGATGGGTGTTTTTATAATTAACATAGTGATATTTGAAGCAAATGTTCAACAACAACAAAAAAAAACTTGGCACATGAATATATAATCTGAGAAGATCATTATTGTCCCTCTTGATTTCCCTAGACACTGACTGCACTGAAGTTTTATTTCATGTGCTTAGTAAAGTATACTTAGATATGCTATGATTTCTATATGATCATATGCACCTGTACACCCTGATAAAGATCCAGTATATGTGAGTGTATTATACACAGATATGGAAGTGAACTCTGTAAACTATTAATTTAAGTCAGTTGTCTCATGGGCAACTTTACCCTCCTCCACAAAGGATATTTGGCAATGTGTGGAGACATTTCGATTGTCACAAATCAAGGACGGAAGCTACTGGCTTCTAGAGAGTAGGGGCCAGGAATGTTGCTAAGTATCCTCCAATGCACAGGATATCATCTCTCCCTGAAAAATAACTACTTAACCCCAAATGTTAATAGTTCTGAGACTAAGAAATCCTGACTTAAACCCTGACCTTTAAATTTTAATACAGAAAAGTATAATGCATATTTTTTCCAAGTTAATATGTGTGATGTATATCATTATTCAGAATAAGTAATATGTTGGTTCCTTTTGTTGGAAATGAAATGTTTAGCTTCATCAACTGCAGCAATCCATATAGTCTCAATGTCACCTTTTAAACTGGGAGAAAATGGAGTAAGATTATATTTCTAGCAACTCTCAGAGCTAGACTCCTCACGCTGGGTTCTCACTAAGCTCCACGCAGCTCTCCATGGTGTGCAACACCCCTGGTCTTAGCTGCCAGGGTCAGCTATTAGAAGACAGTGAATGTGAACTACTGCCTCAATCCCAAAGCCCCCTCTAGAATCTGCCTCTATAAATCCTCATTCTTGGTGTGTTTAGGTAAGCGCTCACTCATCTTCTGCATTAGCAGCAAGTATAATTCCCTGGTGTGCCCAGAATGGACAATGTGAAAGATAAAATGGTGTTTTCTATTCCCTGGGGGAGACGATCATTTTTATGATGCTCTAAGCTACTCGATTAGTCTTTTACAAGGGAACAGAGTAAGCTGTTCTATGTGTGCCTCAAGCGGAAACTCTTTTAAAACACATTTACCTAAAACACTTTGAAAACTGAATTTGACCATTCCTTCACAGCCTTGGAGGATTTAATAATTTATAGGTCTGCACATTGACCATAGGGATATTTTGTCATTGATGTTTCCATTAAATTATACTTGCTTGAAGTCAGCATGGGGTTGAAATTCTTTCCAGTGAATACTCTGATTTCTTTCACTGGTTTATCAAGGATGCTTATTGACAGTTTACAAGGATAGCATCCTGCCTTTTGACATCATTTTTACAACAAACAATCACAACATTGAGTAAGATTCTTTATGAAAAAAAGAAAAGCTTGCACATCAATAAAAAGTATGTTTTTCATCATAATTCCCTTGATTTTATCCAAGTAGAAAATCTTCTACTCAACTTGTCCTTGAATGCAGTATAAGCTCCTTTAGAGAAGCAAGAAATCAGATCCCATCTGGTAACTTACTCCACCCCCTTGATTGAGACCTAATGACCAGGTTGGGGCTCGGTAAGGGGGTAGGTTGGGTTTTCTCAAAGTCTCTGAACTCAGAGAAACAGTTTACATAGAGGTTTTATTTTACATCTTCTTCCTCCCCTAAGTGAAATTATAGGAATGTGATGGTAAATTGAAAACAGTGGGTTTTCAGCTAGCTGTTTGATCAGAATTTAGAACATTAAATAGATATTTATTGAGTTATATCATGTGTTTAAATTATAAACTCCATGAGAGGGTTAGATACAAAAGGGAATATGTTTTCAGTGTGAGGAATAAAACGATACATATATGACCATTATAAATGATAAATTACTGTTAAGTAGCTCAGTGATGTAGGGAATAGGTACCATTTCAGCTAGCAAGAGAGGTAAGCAGAACTGGAAGGCAATAATCTTTATGTATGCTAAGTTGCTCCAGTCATGCCTGGCTCTGTACAACTCCATGGACTGTAGCTTGTAACACTCCTCTGTCCATGGGATTCTCCAGGCAAGGATACTGGAGTGGGTTGCCATTTCCTTTTCCAGGGGATCTTCCTGACCCAGGGGTCGAACTCACATCTCTACATCTCCTGGATTGGCAGGCAGGTTCTTTACCACTAGCGTCACCTGGGAAGCCCAATAATCATTATAATAGGACCAAGGCAAAGGAGAGCGAAACCCTAGGTACTGGGACATGGGGAGTCTGGCTCTCTAGAGTCTTACTGACCAATAGAAATTTAATACATGCCACATACATGATTTTACATTTCCTAGCAACCATATTGTAAAAAATAAAATAGATAAAATTCATTTTAATATTTAGCCCAATATATCCAAAATAGTATTATTTTAACAAACAATGAATATAAAATTATCAGAGATATTTTACATTATTTTTATATTGTTTCTGAAATTCAGTGTATATTTTTAAATTACAGCACTTCTCAACTTCGACTGGTCACATTTCAAGAGCTCAGCAGTCACACGGGTCTAGAGGTTACCATACTGGACAGAGCAGCTCTAGAGTTTTGAACAAAGACTATGGGGAGTCAGGAACAAACTGAACAATGAAGTGAAGCAATGTGCATTTCTCCTCTGTGGATTCTTTCTGCACTGGAATGTACTAAATGGGCAAAGGGATGCATGACTGCTTTTGTATTGTATTCTTTCGGGCTATGTGTCCAATGGTGCAGCTTGCAGGGAAGGCTACTGGATAATACACTGGACCACCATCCCTCTTGTCTGTGAATGGAGTTTACCCTCAGGCAATAAATATCTACATGTTCTTGTACCCAGTGGAGAGAGGTCATGGGGAGAAGGGACTGTCTTAGCCATTTCAGTGTTTGGCACTACAGGCATTCTAGTGAATTTTGGCACAATAAATAATGATGGAGATCTAGAAATAGGATATAGAATTAAGAACACAGAAGGTTGAAGACTGGTATGAAATATTTACATTCATGCATTTGTGCGTTACAGAACTTATAATCAGATGTAAGATATGCAACTGACACACAAGGAATATAAACAGTAATATTTGAAAATCAATAAACACCTGACCTAGACAGCCTATGGATATAAATGTTAATATTTGAAAATTAATGAACCCTTGATTTAGACAGCCTTAACACTCTCTTCAGTTTCACTAAACTTTAGACAGATTTCTTCCTGACTTTAGGCTCTGACTTGCTTATTCTTAGAGCGTTCACTTAGAAAACTTGCAATTGTAAATTTCTCCCCTGCACCTTTGGAATGTATATAAATCTTCTCCCAGGCTCTTGTCAGATTTACAGCTCAGGGAGTGTTTTCTCAGGGACCTGGGAACCATCTCTTTGAAAGGAAACATCAAAGGGGAGCTAGCACCCCATCTCCAGCCTCTGTGGGAGAACAGCAGACTCGCTCTGGTGGACACCAATCAGCAAATGCAAAGGCCTAATCACAGGGAAAACCATTTGCAAACTCAGGAATAATCCTGATGTACTCAACACATCCCATTAACCTGCCTCCCCCTTAATGTCCTCCAGGACATTTCCACTTACTCACCCCAGCACTTAAAATCCCTCTGACCTTTTGTATCAGGGAAGTTGAATTCAGTCTCTCTCCTCTATTACAACAGTCTAAATAAAGTCTTCCCTCCCATACAACTTGTGCTTTGACAACATATCAATGTACAGTTTTCCTAGTTCTAAAACCTGGTTGGCTACAGTCCATGGGGCTGCAAAAGAGTCGGTCACGGCTTAGCTCCTATACAACAACAACAAAAAGAATAAACAGGACATGTGGAATAAAGAGAAAAATGCAGATGGAGAACTTATAATGGAGCCAAGCAAACTGCCTTGAAACATCTAGAAAAGGTGGCCCAAGGGTGGGGAACCAGGTATTTATGGAGAAAAGATGGGGTAAGGTTTAGTGAGATAATGTAGGACAATAGTGTTTATGTGGGGGGAATATGAATTAACAAATATTCCCTGGAAGTGTACAACCCTATCTATAAATTGAGATGGTCTGGGCATATCCCTCATTTTTATCTGTCTAGCCAGGAGGTCTCAACTTCCCATGGAGGTCCTTCATCATATACAATACTCTATCATCTGGCAAGTGACTTTCTCATTATGTTCCTTTTTACTTTGAGTACTCAGTGTCTTCTTGGCTTTCCTGACCTGTGTGAATTCTCACCTGGACTTTAGAGGTTAACCTGTAAAGTTATCCTGGGTTAACCTGCTTCATAGGTCAGGGGCCATCATCAGCCTTATCTTCTGAATTGTCCTAACTGTCTAGGGAATTTATTCTTGTCCCAGGTATGTGCTAAAACAGGAGGTAGAGCTACAAAGGATATCTCTAAAAGTTTAAAATATGTATCACTTATGGGTGTCAGAATACTATTTCGGACGAATAGATCATTAGCCTGTGGAGGCTGGCATTTAGAAATGTTTTACAGTCAAACATCTGATCAGAACATTTATGAGTAGTGTGCACATAAATTCTTTAGCAAATTATATCTATAAATGCAAATAAAAACATCTTGGAAGCACACTTTCCATCATTAATCATAAATATGTTGCTCCTTACAGTTATGAATTCAGAAAAGCAAGCAGAGTTGTATATAACAACAGATTTTAAAACACTGTTAGGTGAAATATAAGATATGTAAATTAAGATACTTAGCCTAGCCAAACAATAAAGACATTGAAACTAGCAAAAGCACAAACAGATATCATTAGAAACTAATTTTATTTTCCAAATCTTCAGCATAGAAATCTAAGATTATTTATATGAACCAACAATCACAAGATGTACATTTCAAAAAAATCAGCATATATAACAAAAGCTGTGTAACATGGTGTCCATTTTCTTTTCTTGAAAGTTGGCTCAGTACTTCTTATATGCATTAATATTAAAATAGAAACTAAAGTTTTTACGTAAAGTCAAGAATCTCCAAATTGGTTGTTAGTGGATGCTACAGATTATAATGGAATGAAATTTCTAAAATCTTTTTACAGATCTTTCATGCTTCTTTCATCAAGTGAGTTCAGAACTTTTCAGTTTCAGCAAATATACCCTAGAATTCTATGAATCACAGGAATATTGGACACAGCTTGGCATTTTATGAAAGAAGAGATATATTCTCCAGCTTTATGAAAAAACCAATGCCTCTTCTCTAGAACTCATTAGTTTTTTGTTTTTTTTTTTTGGAAAACAAAAGAAGAAACAGATGAGAGAAGAACATGGGACTTTTTTTTCTTTTAGTATATATCAATGCTGAGTGCACATATATTTAAAATTAATGCTACATATTATTGAAATACATTTTATGTCTATTTCCCTAGTCCCAACAAAATATTTTTCATGTGCTTGTGGTCATTTTTCCTCTTCCAAACATTCTTCTCTTTTTCGATTAAAGTACAGATTTAAACACAAAGTTACAACACAGTATTCACCATGTGAATTACTATGGTCTTTAAAACTTATCATTTCTAAAATAACCCATCAAATCATGCAAACTAATAAGAATGATAGAAAGATAAGTACTCACCAGTATTTACAACCAAAAAGCTGCTTAAAGAATAAGTTTCTTTAAGTCAGGTCATTTTAAGTGTTCATAACAAACCTATATGAAAAAATAAATTATGAAGAGAAATGCAAATCAAAATGACAACAAAATAACTTCAATATGAGAGGAGACAGTACTTGAACCCTGAGACAAATACACTTCTGAATTGATCCCAATTGACCCCTGAAATGACCCCAAATCCTGTGCAATATTTTTGCTTAGACTTGTCCTATTATTTCTTCAAGAATTTAATATTGCTAGTGCTTTAGTTTCTTTCCAAAGTGAGAATTATCTGAAGAGAAGTGGGAGCATTTGACAGAGTGCATTGATTTTTCATCATCTGCACATTTGCTGATATACCCTATCGGCTTATAGGGGGGGAAAAAACAGTTAAATTATTGCAAACCAGAGATGAGCTTATGAAAAAGTAGAGAGAGGTTCCAACAAAAACTCAGAGCCATTACATTATTGACTCCATGGTCTGTCTTAATGAACTGTGTAAACTGCCCTCTGTTACAAATGCTGCTAGTTTACCTAATTTCACATTGTTTTCTCCTTTAAATGTTTCAAACACTGAAGTCACAGAGTAATCTGAATCTCTATTGATTGCCATCTCTGGAGCACTATCCAAGTCCCCACTGGTAGCTGGTCTAAAACATTTTTTACTCTTTATATTTAAATAACAAAATAGAGGTGGCCAGGAAAGGTGAGAAGTGTTTTATTCTTCCTCAGGACAAAAAAAAAAAAAAATCATAGAATTTGTTTCACAAAAATATCAAATGTATTTTTCATTTCCAACTAAGAATGACAAATGTGACTCATGCTATCTTCATTAAAGCTGTTATGAGTCTCAGGACTCATACTTTGCCTTAGTTTTTCTTTTTCTTTTTTTTTTTTTTTTCATACTTTGCCTTAGTTTTTCAATGATCAGAACATTTTTCCCCAAGATGAACTCTAAGCGGACCCAGCATTCAGCACTTCTTGAAAAGCATTAGTCATTCTTCTCAGTGTTAGTCACGTCTGCACCCTATGAAAGAATACTAACCCAGTGCACCTTTGAAGGGAAACCCCTAAAATCTACTGGGAGGAAACTGCCAGATGATGCTATGGATTAAATAAATCGTAATGACAACGCGGGTTGTTTTGTACTCGACTATCCATTCAAAGTCAGTTTTAAGCAATTCTCATCTTGCATTATGTTGGTCCTCTCCTCTCTTAAAGACATCTATGCTTCCTAGGCTTGATTAAATGTGGGCACAGTGAGGCTATTTTATTAAAGTGTTAAAACATACGGATGTTGCCATTGTGTGCTTAAACAGTAGACTATTTCATCAACTAAAAGGTGAAATGCTTGCTTTCACAGGACTAAGCACAACAATGTATTTAAAATCACTGACAGTAGACTTCCCCAGTGGTCCAGAGAGGGTAGAGTTTTACTACCTATACACTGACCTGAGCCTTTGTTCACAAAGCAATATAAACGATCATTTTTCTTAACTGAGCACTTGAAAACAGATTTTTTTTCCTTCTGGTGTGTGTATGGGAGATGGGTGGGGTATAAAGATTGGAATTAATTTTTACTGAGTCCCTGCAAAGAGCCAGGCACTGCCATGGACCGAAAGTGTTACATTGGTTTTGCACAGTAGGGACACTCTATCCTTATAACATCCCCATGAAGAAAACATTTATTTTTACAGATAAGGAGACTGAGGTACAGATGGGGGATGACTATCCCGCCCTATACCCCTACCTTTTAAACAGAACTCCAGAATTCCCATTCCAATGTGACCTGCGGACCCAGGCTGCAACTGACGCTGAAATTGTATTTCCATGATCAAAGAGTTCAATTCCAATAGTTCCTTTTTCAAGAATACTGCTAATGAGGTTTACCATTACAAAGATTATTCCTCACATCAATCATAGACATTTCTTAAATTTTATTTTAATTGGAGGAAAATTGCCTTACAATGGTTGTGTTGGTCTCTGCTGAACAATAATGCATATCAGCCGTAATTATACACATATAATCACAGACTGTTAAAAAAAAAAAAAAACGACACTTCTCAGGTTCAGCTTGACAGAATTGTTTCTCATCCACAGGCCAACACAACACTCCACCAAAGTCACCTGCCGTCTTTTTTGGGGGGCTCAGTCTTACTTGTCCGTCTTTCACACTACTAGTCAGCATCAGAGTGAGTGAGTCAGAGGAATTTAAACCTACCAGCTAAAGCGAGTCAGAATATAAAACGGACTGATGCCCCTGAGTATGTTTCTATTGGGAAAATCAGAATTCTGGCTTCTTGTTTTATTCCATTTCTGTATGACTAACCACTGAAAACTTCTGTTTGGAACTTCACATTCATTAATTTTTTTATCCTACAACATCCAGCCTTTGGAATTTTTCTTCCCTATTGTTACTTTCCCCAATCACCTCCTGTATAAATCCTGGAGAAATGCCTGGCTCTTCTTTCTTCATTCCCCTTACCCAAGGGGTCAGTAAGTTCTGCAGATTCTGCATTTGAATCGTCCCTCCTCTCTCTCCTCATGTTTCTCACTGGTCAAAACAATTCTTATGTCCTAATTCCCTCATTAACTTCCCACGTCTTAGGCTCCTATCGCTGGTCTGTCTTAAGCTGTTTCAGGTAACGATCCTTTTGCCTTGTCCCTCTTCTGCTTGCTTAACTTTCAAAGTAAGTTCCTTCCTGATGCCCAGTATTAGTCTCATGCAAGTCCCATACTCTGCCTCATCCAGCCTATAAAGCACAGGCATTCTCACTGTTCTCTCTGTTGGCCACGTCTCTCCCCACAGAAAAATTACACATCTTCCCATCACAGGATTCAACAGCATTACTTTGAGAGGCCACAACATGATAATCTAAGCAACTTTATTCAGCACTATGCTGAACTAAGAAGATAACAGGTATGTGAAAATTAAACAGAAGAGTGAACTTTCTCAATGTTTATTAAATAGTGTTCAGGATTTTTTCTTCTTAGAAGAATCAAAAGGATATAATTAACTAATATAAGTTATGTACAAGTTATTCATATTCCCTCTTTTAAAACAACTATACTTGCAGGAAAAACCCATTTAGGCTGCACTGCTTAAAGGATATGAATGACTTTTCAGTAAGAATGGCAAAGCAATTGCTTTAATAAAAATTTTTCATTTTTAAAAAAACTTATCCTCCATCAACACCTTGTTATATGTGTGAAGTTCATCACTTTGTTATCAATAACCTCATTTTTTTCTTTTTCTTTTTCAGAATTCTTTTATTCTATCACCAATTTCTTACTTCAGGCGCCATGCACTACTTCATTTCCACTGAACTTCTATCAGGCATGCATTAGTTTCTTGTGGCTGCTGTAACAAACTGCAAAATAATCTTCTCTTTTTCTGCTTCTTTATTTGTGCTGTGCCCCAGTGTCTTGAAGAATTGCCTGACACGTTACGAATGTTAACTAGTATTTGCCAAATGTATAAATAGGTTGTGCATGTGTGCTAAGCACTTCAGTCATGTCCGACTCTCTGTGACCCTATGGACTGTAGCCCACCAGGCTCCTCTGTCCATGGGATTCTCCAGGCAAGGATACTAGAATGGGTTGCCACATCCTCCTCCAGGGAATCTTTCCACCCAGGGATCAAACCCATGTCTCTTATGTCTCTTGAATTGGCAGACAGGTTCTTTACCACTAACACCACCTGTCTTATCTTCATTTTTATCATGATGCATGCATTTTTCCCCAAAGAATTATAGATAGCCAACTACTGAATGCATTGCCTTTAAAATGGTGAGCCCTCTGTCTCTAAAAGGACTCATGTAAATGCTTAATGATCAACCAAGGAAGAGGTTATTACAGAGAGTTTCTACATTGGGAATCAAAGTAGACCAAATGATTTCTCAGCTCACCTTCAAACCTGATCCTCTATGTACTGATGGAATTGACTTCATTTACATTCAAACATGGACCCATGAATGGAGCATTCATTTTTCAATCTTTTTTTCCCATCTACTCCCATCTACTGTTTTGGTGCCAAGTGTCACATATTTGTTTTCTGGGGATACAGCCACAAATTGCCACAAATTTAGTGGTTTAAAAAACCACAGAAATTTATGCTCACAATTCTGGATGCCAGAAGTCTGAAATCAGTGTCACTAGATTAAAATCAAGTTGCCTGCTACCTTCAGTTCGTGGTGGCAGCGAGCATTCCTTCACTTGTGGTCACATCCCTCCACTCTCAGCCCCCATGGTTCCAAAATCTTTTCCACTGGGTGTGCCTTTTTCTCTTTTGTCTATATCAAACCTCCTTCTGTCTCTCTCTTATAAGAACACTTGTGATAGCATTTAGGGCTCACACTGATAATGCAGAATAGTTATCCCATCTCAAGATCCTTAAATTAATCACACTTGAAAAGACCTCTTCTACCTATAAAGTAACATTTATAGAGTTTGATATCTTTGGGTGGACATTAATCAGTCTCCTAAAGGCATAAAGAAGAGTAGTGTAAGCCATTATTTCTTAACTGTTACTTCAGCTAGGGACAACTTTGGAGTCAGAAATTTCTATGGAACTGCAATTCAGATATAACCATTAGGTGGTATTAAGAGTCAGACTCTCTCAAGTTCTTTTGCACTAAAGAAGAAAGAGTTTTAGAAAACATTTTGCTTATAAAATTTTAGTTTGATAAAAATGGTGATTTAAAATATAATTTAAAAAGTTGTAAGTAAAAGCACTGCAGGCATCCTCTGTGGAAAGCACTTCATTGATGGGTATGTTTAGTTAAAGTACTTCAAAAGGGTGGGCTTCCCAGGCAGCACTGCTGGTAAACAGCTTGCCTGCCAATTTGCGAGATATGAGAGACGCGGGTTCAACCCCTGGGTCACAAAGACCCCCTAGAGGAGGGCATGGCAACCCACTCTGGTATTCTTGCCTGGAGAATCCCATGGACAGAGGAGCCTGGTGGACTACAGTCCTTAGGGTTGCAAAGACTCTGGACATGAGTGAAGCAACTTAGCATGCACACATTTTAAAGGGTAGGACATAAAAAGCGGACCTACATGAGAGACAGAGAACAGACTTGTGGTTGTCAGGTTGGCGACGGGGAGACAGAAAAAAATGGGTGAAGAGGGTCAAAAGGTACAAACTTCTAGTTATAGAATAAGTAAGTTTCATAGTGACTTCAGTTAATAATCTGTATTGCATATTTGAAAATTAGTAAAAAAGTAGATCTTAAAAGTCTTCATCATAAGAAAAAAATTTAAAGTATGTATGGTGACAGATGTTAACAGACATTGTGGTGATAACTTTGCAATATGTACAAATATCAAACCAATGTTGTACACTCCAAAATAATACAAGTGATATGTCAGTTATACCTATCTATGTGGAGACTATTCACATGCAAAAACTTCACAAATATTTTTTAAAAGTTAAAAAAGAATGTGAGAGGAAAAGGTATATTAGAGGAAACTGGAAGGCAGGGAGGAGAAAAATCTTCAATCCTGGGACGGGATTTTATGGAGGTATATCAATAAAATGAGCTTTCCTAAATACCTACAAGCAGAAGTAGGAAATTCTCATTATACTTTCATTTAAACTTTTTAAAGAAAATGTGATATTAGAGGTCATGTTTATGATATTTAAGGGAGTGTGTGGGTCACAATAAACTGTGGAAAATTCTGAAAGAGATGGGAATACCAGACCACCTGACCTGCCTCCTGAGAAATCTTTATGCAGGTCAGGAAGCAACAGTTAGAACGGGACATGGAACAACAGACTGGTTCCAAATAGGAAAAGGAGTACATCAAGGCTGTATATTGTCACCCTGCTTATTTAACTTATATGCAGAATACATCATGAGAAACACTGGGCTGGATGAAGCACAAGCTGGAATCAAGATTGCCAGGAGAAATATCAATAACCTCAGATATGCCGATGACACCACCCTTATGGCAGAAAGCGAAGAACTAAAGAGCCTCTTGATGAAAATGAAAGAGGAGAGTGAAAAAGTTGGCTTAAAGCTCAACATTCAGAAAACCAAGATCATGGCATCCAGTCCCATCACTTCATGGGAAATAGATGGGGAAACAGTGGAAATAGTGGCTGACTTTATTTTGGGGGGGGGCTCCAAAATCAGCTCAGATGGTGACTGCAGCCATGAAATTAAAACTCTTGCTCCTTGGAAGGAAAGTTATGGCCAACCTAGACAGCATATTAAAAAGCAGGGACATTACTTTGCCATCAAAGGTCTATCTAGCCAAGGCTATGGTTTTTCAAGTAGTCATGTATGGATGTGAGAGTTGAACTATAAAGAAAGCTGAGCGCCAAAGAATTGATGCTTTTGAACTGTGGTGTTGGAGAAGGCTCTTGAGAGTCCCTTGGACTGCAAGGAGATCCAACCAGTCCATCCTAAAGGAAATCAGTCCTGAATATTCATTGGAAGGACTGATATTGAACTTGAAACTCCAATACTTTGGCCACCTGATGCAAAGAGCTGACTCGTTGGAAAAGTCCCTAATGCTGGGAAAGATTGAAGGCAGGAGGAGAAGGGGGCAACAGAGGATGAGATGGTTGGATGACATCACCGACTCAATGGACATGAGTTTGAGTAAACACGGGAAGTTGGTGATGGACAGGGAGGCCTGGCGTGCTGCAGTCCATGGGGTCGCAAAGAGTCAAGACTCGACTGAGCGACTGAACTGAACTGAACTGAAGGAAGTACAGGGTCTCAGATTCTCCATTTTCTGATAGCTTTTTAACTCTCTTTTCCTTCTAGTCTCCTGTGAGATTGGCAGCCATTTCAGTTTGGAAGGATTTTTTTCCTATACAACTTGGAAGTATTTCAAGAGCTGTATTTGATAGTAATGCAGTGCTTTCTTGGCTGATGTTGATTTGATTGAAATAATACACTTCAAAAAGGCATAAAAATTTAAAGAAGTATTTTAAACTTCAAAACTATTTCCATTTAATTTTAGTTTGAAAGTTTAAAGTAGCTCTTATGTTATAAGAATTCTTTCACCTACCATCAACTAATATCAGAAAAAAGAAGCATTCACTTACACAGAATTTTATACCTGGAATAAAGAGTGAGAAAGACTGAGACAGCACATCTTAAATAATCAATGTTGTGTTAGTATTCAGATACATTACATTAGTTCTAATTTTAATAAAAGGATAAATAATCTCATTCATTGTAACTATACAGTGAAAGTGAAAGTCACTCAGTCATGTCCAACTCTTTGCAACCCCATGGGCTATACAGTCCATGGAATTCTCCAGGCTAGAATACTGGAGTGAGTAGCTGTTCACTTCTTTACCAGCTGAGCCACCAAGGAAGCCCAAGAATGCTGGAGTGGGTAGCCTGTCCCTCCTTCAGCAGATATTCCCCACTCAGGAACTGAACCAGGGTTTCCTGCATTGCAGGCAGATTCTTTACCAGCTGAGCCACCAGGGAAGCCCCTATTGTAACTATACACACCATTAATCTTGGTTGGCTACAATAATAAAAATTATTCTAACACTTTTTGTCCATCTACTAAAAGATTTAATCTGTTGAAAATGTCACTGTACATATGAATCTCTGATATTTTCTCTTAATTTTCCTCTTATGTTATTAAAATCCTAATCCTTGATTACTGTGATTTCTCTGTCGCATACCCCTGTTCCCTCTGTCATCTAACATTCCACTTCAACAGTTTAATTCCCCAATCAGCAAGTACTGTTATTGGTCAAAATACTGCCAATATCTTTATTATTGGACAATAATCATTTGTATAGCCATGCATACTTTTAATCCCCTCCTTCTTTCATGTATTTAGGAAATATCTGATGAACATGCTGCAGGCTTTGGACTTAATGCTGAGGACACAGAGATAAAACAGAAGGGAAGATCATAACCTAGTGGCTGCGGAGAATCATCAACATGAGGTCTCGAACCTCAGCAGTCCTGCCATGTGGGACCAGTCAACTCTTTGCTGGGGGAGGCTGTTCTGAGCATCACCGGACTTCTAGCACTCTCCCTGGCCTACACCCACTGGATGCAGGAGCATCGCCCCACTGTGGCAACTAAAATGTATCCAGGCTTTGCTAAATGTACCCTTTGGAGAAAGATGGTCCCCAGCTAAGAACTACAGTTATACACCAATGTGTCAGACTCAGAAATAACACACATCCTAAGGTCAGAATTTGAGAAAGGATCAGAGAGGGCTATATAGAAAAGGTGGGCTTTGAGCCAAATCTTGAAGAATACACATTGATTAGTCAGTTTTATGTTGTCTCCAGAAAACTCTAAGGAAAATATTACACACAAAGGAGAGAAAGGAGCTTCTGCAAGATTAATGTGCAGACAGGACAGAGGAATCACAAAAGACGGGTGCTTTGAAAAGTTAAAAGAAGTAAATGGCAAGTAGTAAGGCTGAAACTGGGCTTCTCAGGTAGCTCAGTGGTAAAGAATTCGCTTGCAATGCAGGAGACATGGGTTCGATCCCTGGGTCAGAAAGATCCCCTGGAGAAGGAAATGGCAACCCACTCTAGTATTCTTGCCTGGAAAATCCCATGGACAGATGGTCCTGGTGGGCTACAGTCCATGGGGTCACACAGAGCCAGACACAACTGAGCATGAAGCATTATTATAAGGCTGAATCTATAGGGAAATGTCAGATCACAAAAGACTAGGTAATGTCAATGCTTCAGACTTTATCTTAGTTAAAAAACAAACAGCTGTTGCAGCACGATGGGAGAATTGGATTTTGAAGAGATTCCTTTGTATCCTTGTTAGACTATAATATCTCTATAGACAATCATCTGTGTTGTATGCTTCTCCCTTTTCAGATGTGACACACAACAGAATTATGATACATATTCAATAAGTATGGGTTGAATTAATACTAACAGTAATAACATTAAGTGCTGGTGTTTATTACACTCTCACTGTGTGTGTGGTACTCTCTAGATGTTTACATAAATGACAAAGCTGAGGCGCATACTTGCGATGGGAAGGATCCTGGAAGAAAGGAAAAATGACTAGAAGGTACTGAATTATTACACATTTTAGAAATAACCATAAAGGAAATCAACACTAGCAAATGCTAAAAGCCAAAGAATATCAAGATACCCATCTATCCATTTGGTGGCAAACGCATGCTCAGTCTCGTTCTATTTACCTAGTGCTCTTTTTTTGGAGAAGGCAATGGCATCCCACTCCAGTATTCTTGCCTGGAAAATCCCGTGGACAGAGGAGCCTGGTGGGCTGCAGTCCAGGGGTCGCTAAGAGTTGAACACAACTGAGCGACTTCACTTTCACTTTTCATTTTCATGCACTGGAGAAGGAAATGGCAACCCACTCCAGTGTTCTTGCCTGGAGAATCCCAGGGCCGGGGGAGCCTGGTGGGCTGCCGTCTGTGGGGTCGCACAGAGTCGGACACAACTGAAGTGACACAGCAGCAGCAGCAGCAGGGCTCTTTTTTAATATGACGCTGCCCTCCAGGCGGCGCTAGTGGAAAAGAACCCGCCTCCCAATGCAGGAGACATAAGAGATGCGGGTTCAATCCGTGGGTGGGGAAGATCCCCTGGAGGAGAGCAGGGCAAACCACTCCAGTATTCTTGCCTGGAGAGCATCCCATGGAACAGGGAGCCTTTGCAGGTTATGATGCATGGGGCTGCAAAGAGTTGGATACTCCTGAAGCGACTTAGCACACACACATGCCCCTCTTATACCATAGTTTCCCTCTGTTAAGCTCTCTCTCAGTTAGAGCTTCATTTAGTTCTTTAATTTTTCCGTTTATAAAAGTTCAAAAAAGATAAAAAGGTACAAAAATGAAAGTCTGGAATTCCTACCACCCAGAAACAATCACTGTCAACAAAAATTCAATGAACTATCAAGTTAAGAAAAAAAACAGGAGTTTTATTCAAGCCCAACTGAGGCTCATAACCCGGGAAGCAGATTTTCAGAAAGCTCTGAGAACTGGCCCACCTGTTAGAAGTCTAAGGCATAGTCACACACATTTTAAGACAAAGGATCATACATCAAAATGACATCTTGATATTTTACATAAAGGTCACCAAAGATACATAGTCCAGGTATGCATACACAATGTGAGCAGCAAGTCACCATGACCCTTCACAGAGCTGAGAAAGAACATTATTATTTTTAAGAAGTTACATTGCTAGCATCAGAAGAAAGAAAAAAAATATCTTTGTGGTTGAGCAGGCACTCTCATCTTTGAGGGACTCTGGTTAACAGGTAAAGCAGATGCACACTGCACATCAGGGAGGGGGAAGGCCCAAAGAAACACACAGAGAGAATTTCATGTTTAATTTTTTTTTCCTGTCCTATCTTAAAATATAAATTTTACTTCATCATCACTACCAATGTTTTCAGTGAGTATTCTTCACATCTCTCTGTGAGTGTCACCACACGGCTTAGTAATTCTCAGGAAAATGCAAATCAAAACCACAATGAGGTATCACCTCACACCTGTCAGAATGACAATCAAAAAGACAACAAATCGCAAATGTTGCTGAGGTGGTGGAGAAAAAGAAACCCTCACACCTGCTGGGAATGTAAACTGGTACAGCCACTGAAGAAAGCAGCATAAAGAGTCCTCAAAAAATTAAAAATAGAACTACCATAAGATTCAGCAGTTGCACACTGGGGTAGTGATCTGAAGAAAATAAAAACCCAAATTCAAAGAGATATATGTCCTCCTGTGTTCATCACAACATTATTTATTTAAAATAGCCAGGATATGGAAGCAACCTAAATGTCCACCAACAGAAATAAAGAACATGCGTTATGTACATACACTGGGACACCACTCAGTCATTAAAAGAAGAAGAAATCGTGCCACTTGCAACAACATGGACAGGTCTAGAGGGTATCAGGCCAAGTGAAACAGCTCATGCAGAGAAGACAAATTCCATATTTTTAAGCAAACATCAGTACCAACCTTGTCTTCCTTACTTAATTTCAACATGAGTAAATGAGATAACCTTTGAAAGTTGCTTAAGCAACATAAATGATCATTAAGACCCATGGTTAAAACGGACATGGAAATATATATCCTGTACAACGTGGCATATATTTATATTCTATCAAATCCTTCTTAAGAACACTCCCAATGTTCCTGTAAACATTAGTTTATTGGCATGATCTCAGAATATAGGAATATTTTATTGTACTTTGATGTATAGTGCTTTGCAGATATTGCACTTTTTACAAATTGAAGGTTTGTGGCAGCCCTGTGTCAAGCAAGTTTATCAACACCATTTTTCCAACAACATTTGCTCACTTCATGTCTCTGTGTCAAACCCGGGTAACTGTCTCAATATTTCAAACTTTTTCATCATCATTGTATTTATAATGGTGATCTGTGATCTTTGATGTCACTATCATAATTGTTTTGGGGGTACCATGAACTGTGCCTTTGTAAGACACAAACCTAACTGATACATGTTGTGTGTGTTCTTACTGCTCCACTGACTGGCCATTCCTTGTCTCTTGTCCTCTCCTCAGGCCTCCCTAGTCCCTGGAACACAAGAACATGGAATCAGGCTAACTAATAACCCTACAGTTGCCTCTAAGTGTCCAAGTGAAAGAAGAGTCACATGTCTCTCACTTAAAGCCAAAAGCTAGAAATGATTAAGCTGAATGAGAAAGGCATGTTGAATGCCAAGACAGGCTGAAAGTTAGGCCTCTTGCACCAGTTAGCCAAGTTGTGAAAGCAAAGATACGTTCTTAAAGGAAATTAAGAGTTAGTGGCTCAGTTCTGTCTAATCCTGCAACACCGTGGACTGTAGCCCACCAGGCTTCTCTGTCCATGGGATTCTCCAGACAAGAATACTGAAGTGGGTTGCCATTCCCTTCTCCAGGGGAACTTCTCAACCCAGGATGGAACCAGGGTCTTCTGCATTGCAAGCGGATTCTTTACCGTCTGAGCCACCAGGGAAGCAACATCTCTGAGATATGCCTATAGATGGAATTGAGATTTTGTCAAAGTATATACAGAGTGCACTTGACTACATGAAAAGGCAAGTGTTTGCTATCAAATGTTTTAGACATTTGAAGTATCTTTATCTCTCTCCAAAACAAATGCAGAGACCTAAAAGTAAAAGTGCTAATTATCTAAAAAGCTTTGTAAAGTTGTTGAAAACATAGAGGTTTTTATCTTCAACAAAAATTAAATAGTTGAAACTTAACTCTGTGGAGTTTTAGAAGAATTTCATGCACATGGCATTTAGAAGTAAGTCAAGCATGTACAGACTTTATACCAAAAACTCTCATGCTGCTGGTAACAACGTTGTGACCAGGGATTTTGTCCTTTGTTTACAGCTTTTATGTCTGTTTTTCAGATGAGAAACTTTAATGATGGAAGTGCGCAGTCAATGAGCCAACTGTGTCCCTCTTCAGTTTCATTCTATTTTGACAGTTCATTTCATTTCTCCAATTTAAAAAGGAAATTCTGAATCTTATTTCTGTGTTACAGACTGTATGTCCTCACATCCAACATGATGCCATTAATGAGACACATTCCCAATGCCTTCCTTTAAGTCACTGATATCTATTCTCAAATAACACTAGCCCCCTGCTGAACGGTAGCAGAATTTGTTTTTTTTTTACTCAGGTGACAAGTATCTGAATGAAAACATAGTGAATAGTTACTTCATACTTCTCTGGTCCACAAAGTGCTGTAAACTGACCAACCATTTATGCAAAATGAATTAGTTTTACTTCTCATCCTTTTCTACCACTGCATGGGATCCTTTCCAAGATTCTCAATACCAGCGGTGGTATTTATTTTAACAAAAGAGAAAACCTGTTTTAGCATTAAGTTTAGTAGTTACATTAATAAGTCTGGATGAAAAGTTCTCCCACTGACTTAATACATACTCCTTCCCTTTGTCTTTTCCTTTTTGTCTGGAATCCTAAATTCCTTTTTATCCAGATTTTCACACATCCTGGGTTCCAATTACGTGCCGACTCTTACAAGCCTGAAGTCTCTGTGGGCATATGCATGAAAATATATCCATCCATGTAGTTCTTTTAGTATTTTTTGTTATTAAAATGTATTAGTCTTACTTTTTTGTTCAGGTGTTAATTTACATAGCATGAAATACAAATTCAGAGGCAGCATTACCAACATTCTGCCTTGAAGATATAAAATTTTCAATAGCGCATTCATAGAGTATCTAATTTTAAGGAAAACAAACTTCATTTTGGACACTGCCACACAAAATTGTTGAAAGTGTATTCCCCTGTAACTCAATGATGTATTGATATTATACAATGTAACTTCATTAGGCTTTAATTAAATAAATATTGCATCATGGTTACAATAAATGATAATTTTGGCAAAGCATGGCAAACCATTCTTTAGAACTGTGATTCACTATTAAGAGCCCCATTATTAAGAGCACCACTATTAAGAGCCCTCCAGTAGTCATGTATGGATGTGAGAGTTGGACTATAAAGAAACCTGAGTGCCAAAGGATTGATACTTTTGAACTGTGGTGTTGGAGAAGACTCTTCAGAGTCCCTTGGACTGCAAGGAGATCCAACTGTTAAAGGAAGCACACTGACTGAAACGGCCCACCCTGGCCAGGCACCGTAGTAACCATTTGCATGAGTTGTTTTATGATAGGAGGTCCTGCTAAGGAACACGGAACTAATAAGCCAGCACCAACTGGAAGAGTGCAGGAAAGGTCAAAAGGAGACACCACACGTCCGACCATCTCCCAGAATCCTTCTCGCTGCATCCATTTTGGCTGAACAAGGCAGGCACCACCAGGAAGGACCCTGAGTCAGAATGATTGGCTAAAGACAACTAATCCCATCACCATAAAACCCGAGACTGTGAGCCATGTGACAGAGCAGTTCTCCTGGGCTCCCTTCCCCTCCTGCTCTCCACCCGGGTGCTCTTTCCCAATAAAATCTCTTGCTTTGTCAGCACATGTGTCTCCTTGGACAATTCATTTCTGAGTGTTAGACAAGAGCCCAGTTTTGGGCCCTGGAAGGGGTCCCCCTTTCTGCAACAAAACCAGTCAATCCTAAAGGAAATCAGTCGTGAATATTCATTGGAAGGATTGATGCTGAAGCCAAAACTACAATGCTTTGGTCACCTGATGCGAAAAACTGACTCCTTGGAAAAGACCCTGATGATGGGAAGAACTGAAGGTGGGAGGAGAAGGGGATGACAGAGGATGAGATGGCTGGATGGCATCACTGACTCAATGGACATGAGTTTGAGTAAGCTCCGGGAGTTGGTGATGGACAGGGAGGCCTGGCATGCTGCAGTCCACGGGGGTCACAAAGAGTCGGACACAACTGAGCAACTGACCTGACCTGAAGAGCCTTCCTACTGTTAGAGGAAGCACACTGACTGGAACTGCCCACCCTGGCCAGGCACCATAGTAACCATTTGCATGAGTTGTTTTATGACAGGAGGTCCTGCCAGGGAATACAGAACTAATAAGACACCACCAACCAGAAGAGTTCGGGGAAGGTCAACAGGAGACATGTCTCCTTGGACAGTTCATTTCCAAGTGTTAGACAAGAGCCCAGTTTCTGGCCCTGGAAGGGGTCCCCCTTCCTGCAACACTACTGCATCTTTTATTAATCATGTTTTCTGTATTTCATGACACTTTGACATCTGGGGCCTTGCTGACACTGGTAAAGACATTCCTCTAGGATTTACTAATTCCTAGAAACAGCAACAACACTACCAAACTCTGCCTTTCGTTTGCAAACCAACCATTGCAAAGCCCATCCTCCTCCTTCGTGTGGCTCTCACAGGGCACTCACAGTCAGGCCAGGATTCCCCTGACACCATCACCCCAAGACTAGGCGACAGACAACTAGGGGTGTTACAGGGAATGACGGACTTCATGTTGGATCTATTTCTTTAACTTTTGCCTCCCATTGCTTTTGTTCATTAAAAGGACATTGTTTATACAGAACGGCCTGCCTCAGGGAACCCTGCACCTCTGACTGAATGTTAAACCAAAGAGTCTTTGTTCAGGACCCCATCCACCCATGGGTGGCTTCAGGAAGTGCTAGGGGAACCTTACTGACTGGAACCGCCTACCCTGGCCAGGCACCATAGTAACCTTTTGTGTGAGTTATTTTATGTCAGAAGGTACTGGTAAGAAACAGAACTAACAAGCTACCAGCAACCAGAAGAGTTCAGGAAAGGTCGAAAGGAGATGCCAAGTGTCTGTCACTTCCCGGAATCCTCCTTGCTGACATCCATCTCGCCTGAGCAACGCATGTGCCACCAGGAAGGACCCTGAGTCAGAAAGACCGGTCAGAGACAACCTGGAAACTAATCCCATCACCATAAAACCCAAACTTTGAGCCACATGGCAGAGCGGTCCTCCTGGGCTCCCTTACCCTATTGCTCTCTACCCAGGTGCCCCTTCCCAATAAAGTCTCTCATTTTGTCAGCATGTGTGTCTCTTCAGACAATTCATTTCTGGGTGTTAGACAAGAGCCCACTTCAGGGCCCTGGGAGGGGTCCCCCTTCCTGCAACAGAAGGAAGAAATTATACATCCCCTACCCAAGGCTTGCTATTCTAGGAGATGTTTGCAAAGTTAATGGCTTTTTTACTTTATTTCCTCGCCTTCCCTGATCTCTGTTCTGTAAAAGAACCTGCATCCAGACCTGATAGGATGGTTATTTTCAGACATTAGTCTGCCATCTTCTTGGTCAGCCAGCTTTCCAAATAGTCATATTCCTTGTCTCAACACTTCATCTCCAGTTTTACTGGCCTGTTATGTGGCGAGCAGAGCAAGCTTGGACTTGGTAACAAGAACAGCCTTCCAGCCCAGAGCCTACTAAAGTTATTTCAATTAACCAATCTTAAACTTGCCTAGCCTGCCTCGCCCATTCCTTCCCACAGAAACCAAGATAAAAACTCTGCCACATTCTCTCTTTGTCCCCTCTGCCTCCTGATGGACCCTAGTGCTTCTATGTGTGGCCCTGCATGGCAAGATGTGCCCTTTCTCTTGGCAACTACGAGTAACAAACTATATACTCAATGGCAACTGCTTCCTGATCTGTTTGCCTCATTTACCTGAATAATAACAAAAACCTACACTTTTTAGAAATACCAATAAAAGTTGGCATTAACTTTTCCCCAAGGACAAGCTGTACCTTTTCACAAGACCAACTAAAGATCTTAGTTCGGGGGGGTAGGGGAGGAGTTGTTCAATTTTATATTTGAGAATTAATTTGAAGTATGTTTTCTATGTATATGCTACTTTGAAAGGATTTCAATCTAAAGAGGAATCAGAGGATATGGAAAGGAGAATCTCACACATGGGCCCTCAAGAAAATAGAGACTGATTTCCCATAAACATCTGATTTACAGAAGACCAAAACTTATCCTCCTTATCAATAAACACCCACTAAAGATCTCTCCCCATCCTCAAGCCAATTAAGTTAACACAGACTCTGACTAGACTTCCTCCCCACTGCATTCCATGCACACCCCAAAAACAGTCCACCTTGAACCCTCAGCAGACTCACTTGTAACTTGCCACAGTTTGCATTTCCTAAAATGCAATTCCTCTGCTAGTCTCGAATAAACTCAAACTCTGGTAATCAGAGCTTGCCTCAGCTTACTTCTTTATTTAGGTTGACTCTATAGATATAGATTTCATCTCTGCAATACCTTAATTTTTTCCTCACTATTTTCTTCTTTTGTCATTTAATATTTTATATTTTCTTCAAAGAATTTGTTTAGGGAGATTTTGATTATGTAAATTATCTTGGTGACCTCTCTCCTCCTCTGGGCAATTTTTCATTATGATCTACTTTCATTTCTTCTCTATATTTTAACCCCTTTCCCTTTTGATTGATGGTGGAGTGACTGTGCTCAGATCACATACTGGTTATGTTAAGTTTGGTCCTCAGCAGATCATTTCTTATCTATGTATCTCATGCAGGCATCCATAATAGACTTAGATATGCTACTTCAAATACACTCTCATCAAACCTGGGATTTCTTCCATCTTTTTGTACATCATCCTTCAGTTTTAGTATCCACAATGTCATTGTGCTCACAGCAAACGCCTTGACGTTAATTTCTGAACTGAGGACTGTTATTTACCTTCCCATCTTCTTTAGGTCAAGAATCAAACTCCCCACCCTCAGTTAAGCTGTATATTTTTAAACAGTTCTGTAGTATGGTCTCCCCTCATCAGTATCTCCTCCGTCATTCTGAGGTCTTAAGTGTTCACATTCATATATCCCATCTCTCTGAACTAAACAGAAACAAAAAAGTCATCCTGGACTCAGTCATAGGTGATCAGGAGAATCTTTAACTTTCCTTATATCCAAAAAGGTATGTCTTGCTTTCTCTTATACTTACTTGTCTCTAAGCATTATTTCACAACATTTAACACATCTTCTTCACATTTTGGCATGTTAAGGTATGATAATTTCTTTGCTTCCATAAAAGTTAGGTTTTTTCCCTTCCATTTCTTCTTGTTTTGCTTTTTCCCCCAACGGATTTTGAAGCAGAAAGGAAAAGGAAATTGCCTATTCTCTGCCTTCTTCAAGCAGAGGGGACTTACATATCTTTATTTTTTTCATTAGGCTGGAGGAATACACAAAAGCAATTACAGGAAGATTCATGGTCAAAAACTATAGTTAATAATACTGAATGAATAACTCACCCTAAAAGCTGACACCTACATGAGATTAAAAAAAGGTAATTTCTATGTGCATGCAGCATGAATTTAGTGTTTTTTTAAAATCTCGTTTGATTTTCACCAGAACCTTGTGAATCAGGCAAATCAAGAGTTATTATCTGAATACTATAAATGAAAAAACTAAACCTGAAAGCAAATATGTAATTTGTTCTAGTGAGGTTAAAATACTAATAACTCACATTATACTGTCATTTCTTCTAAATATCTGTTTCTTTAAATTTACAATATGCACTAAATGGGGGAGAATATGTTAATAACAGTTAGTTGATTTCTAAGGGAAATAAAAATACAGACTCATTGGGTCTTAATTAGGATTCTTCTGGATAAAAGGGACAAAATCCCAAATCAAACCAGCGGAAAATAGATGTGATAAACTGAATAACACTCTTCCAAGGATGGCCACATCCAACTTCCTACAACCTGTCAATATGTTATCATGTATGGCAAAAGAGACTTTGAATATGTAATTAAGTTATGGATCTTGACATGGGGAGATTATTCAGGATTAAATGTGTGGGCCAACTATAACCAAGGGTCCTTATAGGAAGGATGCTGGAGGGTTAGAATTAGGGAAGGTGATGAGACATCGGAAGAAGAGAGAGAAATGAAGAGGCTACATAATTAACATTGAATGAGAAGGAAGGGGAAATAAGCAGGAATGCAAGCACCATCCAGAAGCTGGAAAGGGTCAGGAAACAAATTCTTGCTTAAATTGCAGAATGAATGCAGTTCTGCTGACACCTTAATTTTAGTCATGTAGGACCAATTTCAGACTTCTGACCTCCAGAACTGCAAAATAATACATCTGTGTTGTTTTAAACCACTAAATTCATGATCATTTGTTATACCAGAAATAGGAAGCTAACACAGTAGGTAATTACCGTGGCACACCCCTGGAAAACCCAAGGCCAAGATTAGGCATGGGGCAGGGGTGATTTCTTGGGTATCCAATCTTTGTTTCACCTCATCCTCATGGCCCACTCCATGCTACTGGGATCCTCAGTTCAGTTCAGTTCAGTTGCTCAGTCGTGTACCACTCTTCACGACCTGGACTGCAGCACGCCAGGCTTCCCTGTCCATCACCAATTCCTGGAGTTTACTCAAACTTATGTCCATTGAGTCAGTGATGCCATCCAACCATCTCTTCCTCTGTCATCCCCTTCTCCTCCTGCTTTCAATCTTTCCCAGCATCAGGGTATTTCCAAGAATTCAGTTCTTCGCATCAGGTGGCCAAAGTATTGGAGTTTCAGCTTCAGCATCAGTCCTTCCAATGAATATTCAGGGCTGATTTCCTTTAGGATGGACTGGTTTGATCTCCTTACAGTCCAAGGGACTCTCAAGAGTCTTCTCCAACATCACAGTACAAAAGCATCAATTCTTCAGTGCTGAGCTTTCTTTATAGTGCAACTCACACATCCATACATGACTAATGGAAAACAGACCTTTGTCGGCAAAGTAATGTCTCTGCTTTTTAATATACTGTCTAGGTTCATCATAGCTTTTCTTCCAAAGAGCAAGCATCTTTTAATTTCAATGCTTAAGTCACCATCTGCTGTGGTTTTAGAGTGCAAGAAAATAAAGCCTGTCAGTCTTTCCATTGTTTCCCCATCTATTTGCGATGAAGTGATGGAACCGGATGCCATGATCTTAGTTTTTTGAATGTTGAGTTTTCAGCCAGGTTTTTCACTTCCCTCCTTCACTTTCATCAAGAGCCTCTTTAGTTCCTCTTCACTTTCTACAATAAGGGTAGTGTCATCTGCATGTCTGAGATTATTGATATTTCTCCCAGCCATCTTGATTCCAACTTGTGCTTCATCCAGCCCAGCATTTCACATGATGTACTCTGCATATAAGTTAAATAAGCAGGGTGACAATATACAGCATTGACGTACTCTTCCTGATTTGGAAACAGTCTGTTGTTTCATGTCTGGTTCTAACTGTTGCTTCCTGACCTGCATAAAGATTTCTCAGGAGGCAGGTCAGGTGATCAGGTATTCCCATCTCTTTAAGAATTTTCCACAGTTTGTTGTGATTAAATTGCCAACATCTGTTGGATCATTGAAAAAGCAAGAGAGTTCCAGAAAAACATCTACTTCTGCTTTATTGACTATGCCAAAGCCTTTGAAAAGATCCTGATGCTGGGAAAGATTGAAGGCAGGAGGAGAAGGGGACGACAAAGGATGAGATGGTTGGATGGCATCACCGACTCAATGGACATGAGTTTGAGTAAGCTCTGGAAGTTGGTGATAGACAGGGAAGAGAGGCTTGCTGCAGTCCATGGGGTCACAAAGAGTCAGACACGACTGAACGACTGAAGTGAACCGAACTGAAAGCCTTTGACTGTGTGGATCACAACAAACTGTGGAAAATCCATCAAGAGATGGGAATACCAGACCACCTGACCTGCCTCCTGAGAAATCTGTATGCAGGTCAAGAAGCAACAGTTAGAACTGGACATGGAACAACAGACTGGTTTCCCAATCAGAAAAGGAGTACGTCAAGGCTGTATATTGTCACTCTGCTTATTTAACTTATATGCAGAGTACATCATAAGAAATGCTGGACTGGATGAAACACAAATAGGAATCAAGATTGCTGGGAAAAATATCAATAACCTCAGATATGCAGATGACACCACCCTTATGGCAGAAAAGTGAAGAAGAACTAAAAAGCCTCTTGATCAAAGTGAAAGAGGAGAGTGAAAAAGTTGGCTTAAAACACAACATTCAGAAAACTAAGATCACGGCATCTGGTCCCATCACTTTCTGGCAAATAAATGGGGAAACAATAGAAACAGTGACAGACTTTATTTTGGGGGGCTCCAAAATCAGCTCAGATGGTGACTGCAGGCATGAAATTAAAAGACACTTGCTCCTTGGAAGAAAAGAAGCAAAGTTGTCTATGATAAATCTAGACAGCATATTAAAAAGCAGAGACATTACTTTGCCAACAAATGTCCATCTAGTCAAAGTTATCGTTTTTCCAGTAGTCATGTATGTTTGTGAGAGCTGGACTATAAAGAAAGCTGAGCATCAAAAAATTGATGCATTTGAACTGTGATGTTGGAGAAGACTCTTGAGAGTCCCTTGGACAGCAAGGAGATCCAACCAGTCCATCCTAAAGGAAATCAGCCCTGAATATTCATTGGAAGGACTGATGCTGAAGCTGAAACTCCAATACTTTGGCCACCTGATGCGAAGAATTGTCTTCTTGGAAGAGACCCTGAGGCTAGGAAAAATAGAAGGTGGGAGGAGAAGGGGAAAACAGAGTCTGAGATGGATGGATGGCATCACTGACTCAAAGGACATGAGTTTGAGTAAACTCCAGGAGTTGGTGATGGACAGGGAAGCCTGGCATGCTGCAGTCCATGGGGTTGCAAAAGGTCAAACACGACTGTGCGACCGAACGAACTGTTGTGATCCACAGAATCAAAGTCTTTAGCGTAGTCAATAAAGCAGAAGTAGGTGCTTTTTTGGAACTCTCTTGCTTTTTTGATGACCCAACAGATGTTGGCAATTTGATCTCTGGTTCCTCTGCCTTTTCTAAATACAGCTTCAACATCTGGAAGCTCATAGTTCACGTAGTGTTGAACCCTGGCTTGGAAAATTTTGAGCATTACTTCACTAGCGTGTGAGATGAGTGCAATTGTGGTAGTTCGAACATTCTTTGGTATTGCCTTTCTTTGGGATTGGGATGAAAACTGACCTTTTCCAGTCCTGTGGCCACTGCTGAGCTTTCCAAATTTGCTGGCATATTTTTTTTCCATTTCTTTTTATTAGTTGGAAGCTAATTACTTTACAATATTGTAGTGGTTTTTGCCATACATTGACATATTGAGTGCAGCACTTTCACAGCATCATCTTGTAGGATCTGAAATAGCTCAACTGGAATTCCATCACCTCCACTAGCTTTGTTCATAGTGTTGCTTCCTAAGGCCCACTGGAATTCACATTCCAGGATGTCTGGCTCTAGGTGAGTGATCACACCATCATGATTATCTGTGTCATGAAGACTTTTTTTGTATAGTTCTTCTGTGTATTCTTGCCACCTCTTCTTAATATCTTCTGCTTCTGTTAGGTTCATACCATTTCTGTCCTTTATTGTGCCCATCTTTGCATGAGATGTTCCCTTGGTATCTCTCATTTTCTTGAAGAGATTTCTAGTCTTTCCCAATCTATTGTTTTCCTTTATTTCTTTGCACTGATCACTCAGGGAGGCTTTCTTATCTCTCCTTGCTCTTCTTTGGAACTCTGCATTCAAATGGGTATATCTTTCCTTTTTTACTTTGCCTTTAGCTTTTCTTCCTTTCTCAGCTATTTGTAAGGCCTCCTCAGACAACCATTTTGCCTTTTTTGCATTTCTTTTTCTTGGGGATGGTCTTGATCACTGTTTCCTGTACAATGTCATGAACCTCCATCCATAGTTCTTCAGGCACTCTGTCTATCAGATCTATCCCTTGAATCTATTTCTCACTTCCACTGTATAATCATAGAAATTTGATTTAGGTCATACCTGAGTGGTCTAGTGGTTTTCCCTACTTTCTTCCATTTAAGTCTGAATTGGGCAATAAGGAGTTCATGATTGGAGCCACAGTCAGCTCCCGGTCTTGTTTTTGCTGACTGTATAGAGCTTCTCCATCTTTGGCTGCAAGGAATATAATCAATCTGATTTCGGTATTGACCATCTGGTGATGTCCATGTATAGAATCTTCTCTTGTGTTGTTGGAAGAGGGTGTTTGCTATGACCAGTGCATTCTCTTAGCAAATCTCTGTTAGCCTTTGCCCTGCTCCATTTTGTATCAAGGCTAAATTTGCCTCTTACTCCAGGTATATCTTGACTTTCTACTTTTGGATTCCAGTCCCCTATAATGAAAAGGACATCTTTTTTGGGTGTTACTTCTAGAAGGTCTTGTAGGTCTTCATAGAACCGTTCAACTTCAGCTTCCTCAGCATAACAAGTTGGTCATAGACTTGGATTACTGTGATACTGAATGACCTGCCTTGGAAACGAACAGAGATCATTCTGTCGTTTTTGAGACTGCACCCATGTACTGCATTTTGGACTCTCATTGACTATGAGGGCTACTCCATTTCTTCTGAGGGATTCTTGCCCACAGTAGTAGACATGATGGTCATCTGAATTAAATTCGTCCATTCCAGTCCATTTTAGTTCACTGATTCCTAAAACGTCGATGTTCACTCTTGCCATCTCCTGCTTGACCACTTCTAATTTACCTTGACTTATGAACCTAACAATATTCCAGGTTCCTATGCAATATTGTTCTTTACAGCATCAGACCTTACTTCCATTACCAGTCACATTCACAACTGGGCGTTGTTTTCGCTTTGGCTCCATCTCTTCATTCTTTTTTTTGTGTGTGTGTGTGTTTGACATGCTTTATTATTTTTTTTTTAATTTTTTTTTATTTTTTTTAATTTTTTTTTCCAGTGGGTTTTGTCATACATTGATATGAATCAGCCATGGATTTACATGTATTCCCAATCCCGATCCCCCCTCCCACCTCCCTCTCCACCCGATTCCTCTGGGTCTTCCCAGTGCACCAGGCCGGAGCACTTGTCTCATGCATCCCACCTGGGCTGGTGATCTGTTTCACCATAGATAGTATACATGCTGTTCTTTTGAAATATCCCACCCTCACATTCTCCCACAGAGTTCAAAAGTCTGTTCTGTATTTCTGTGTCTCTTTTTCTGTTTTGCATATAGGGTTATCGTTACCATCTTTCTAAATTCCATATATATGTGTTAGTATGCTGTAATGTTCTTTATCTTTCTGGCTTACTTCACTCTGTATAAGGGGCTCCAGTTTCATCCATCTCATTAGGACTGGTTCAAATGAATTCTTTTTAATGGCTGAGTAATATTCCATGGTGTATATGTACCACAGCTTCCTTATCCATTCATCTGCTGATGGGCATCTAGGTTGCTTCCATGTCCTGGCTATTATAAACAGTGCTGCGATGAACATTGGGGTGCACGTGTCTCTTTCAGATCTGGTTTCCTCAGTGTGTATGCCCAGAAGTGGGATTGCTGGGTCATATGGCAGTTCTATTTCCAGTTTTTTAAGAAATCTCCACACTGTTTCCATAGCGGCTGTACTAGTTTGCATTCCCACCAACAGTGTAAGAGGGTTCCCTTTTCTCCACACCCTCTCCAGCATTTATTGCTTGTAGACTTTTGGATAGCAGCCATCCTGACTGGCGTGTAATGGTACCTCATTGTGGTTTTGATTTGCATTTCTCTGATAATGAGTGATGTTGAGCATCTTTTCATGTGTTTGTTAGCCATCTGTATGTCTTCTTTGGAGAAATGTCTGTTTAGTTCTTTGGCCCATTTTTTGATTGGGTCATTTATTTTTCTGGAATTGAGCTGCAGGAGTTGCTTGTATATTTTTGAGATTAATCCTTTGTCTGTTTCTTCATTTGCTATTATTTTCTCCCAATCTGAGGGCTGTCTTTTCACCTTACTTATAGTTTCCTTTGTAGTGCAAAAGCTTTTAAGTTTCATTAGGTCCCATTTGTTTAGTTTTGCTTTTATTTCCAATATTCTGGGAGGTGGGTCATAGAGGATCTTGCTGTGATTTATGTCGGAGAGTGTTTTGCCTATGTTCTCCTCTAGGAGTTTTATAGTTTCTGGTCTTACATTTAGATCTTTAATCCATTTTGAGTTTATTTTTGTGTATGGTGTTAGAAAGTGTTCTAGTTTCATTCTTTTACAAGTGGTTGACCAGTTTTCCCAGCACCACTTGTTAAAGAGGTTGTCTTTTTTCCATTGTATATCCTTGCCTCCTTTGTCAAAGATAAGGTGTCCATAGGTTCGTGGATTTATCTCTGGGCTTTCTATTCTGTTCCATTGATCTATATTTCTGTCTTTGTGCCAGTACCATACTGTCTTGATGACTGTGGCTTTGTAGTAGAGTCTGAAGTCAGGCAGGTTGATTCCTCCAGTTCCATTCTTCTTTCTCAAGATTACTTTGGCTATTCGAGGTTTTTTGTATTTCCATACAAATTGTGAAATTCTTTGGCTAGTTCTGTGAAAAATACCGTTGGTAGCTTGATAGGGATTGCATTGAATCTATAGACTGCTTTAGGTAGAATAGCCATTTTGACAATATTGATTCTTCCAATCCATGAACACGGTATGTTTCTCCATCTGTTTGTGTCCTCTTTGATTTCTTTCATCAGTGTTTTATAGTTTTCTATGTATAGGTCTTTTGTTTCTTTAGGTAGATATACTCCTAAGTATTTTATTCTTTTTGTTGCAATGGTGAATGGTATTGTTTCCTTAATTTCTCTTTCTGTTTTGGATGAAATGGACAAATTCTTAGAAAAGTATAACTTTCCAAAACTGAACCAGGAAGAAATGGAAGATCTTAACAGACCCATCACAAGCAAGGAAATCGAAACTGTAATCAGAAATCTTCCAGCAAACAAAAGCCCAGGACCAGATGGCTTCACAGCTGAATTCTACCAAAAATTTAGAGAAGAGCTAACACCTATCTTACTCAAACTCTTCCAGAAAATTGCAGATGAAGGTAAGCTTCCAAACTCATTCTATGAGGCCACCATCACCCTAATTCCAAAACCAGACAAAGATGCCACAAAAAAAGAAAACTACAGGCCAATATCACTGATGAACATAGATGCAAAAATCCTTAACAAAATTCTAGCAAACAGAATCCAACAACATATTAAAAAAATCATACACCATGACCAAGTGGGCTTTATCCCAGGAATGCAAGGATTCTTTAATATCCACAAATCAATCAATGTAATACACCACATTAACAAATTGAAAGATAAAAATCATATGATTATCTCAATAGATGCAGAGAAAGCCTTTGACAAAATTCAACACTCATTTATGATTAAAACTCTCCAAAAAGCAGAAATAGAAGGAACATACCTCAACATAATAAAAGCTATATATGACAAACCCACAGCAAGCATCACCCTCAATGGTGAAAAATTGAAGGCATTTCCCCTGAAATCAGGAACAAGACAAGGGTGCCCACTCTCACCACTACTATTCAACATAGTGTTGGAAGTTCTGGCCACAGCAATCAGAGCAGAAAAAGAAGTAAAAGGAATCCAGATAGGAAAAGAAGAAGTAAAACTCTCACTGTTTGCAGATGACATGATCCTCTATATAGAAAACCCTAAAGACTCTACCAGAAAATTACTAGAGCTAATCAATGAATATAGTAAAGTTGCAGGATATAAAATTAACACACAGAAATCCCTTGCATTCCTATATACTAACATCTCTTCATTCTTTCTGGAGTTATTTCTCCACTCTTCTCCAGTAGCATATTGGGCACCTACCAACATTAGGAGTTCATCTTTCTCATAGCTTTTTGCCTTTTCATACTGTTCATGGGGTTCTCAAGCAAGAATACTGAAGTGGTTTGCCATTCCCCTCTCCGGGGGACCACATTTTGTCAGAACTCTCTACCATGACCCATCCATCTTGGGTGATGGATCTTCAGGCTCCCATATTCCCACATTAGTCCTCTTACTACTATTATGATACCTCTTATTTCCACCCACATATCAACATTGTGTCCAGGGGTGACATGCTTCAATTATCCCACCTGAGATCAGGTGCCCACAGGGCCAGCCCATCTGATGGAGAGCCCCACACAGCTCACATAAGGGTTCCCAAAAGGAAGATGATGCTTAAGCAGACAAAAATGTAGCTGCATTTTATTGCCTGCTTCTTCAGCATTCACACATACACCTTCCCCTAACTATAATGGAAAGAAAAATAATCCTGAATAAAATAATGTAACTTTTCCACATGCATCTAAAAGTATGCTAATCCTATGAAGGTCTGGCCCATTGATTGCTCCAGCTCTCAGTTCAGGACCTTTGGATAATGTGCTTTCTTTTCAATGAGATCCAGAAGTGCTCCTTATTGATTCCCTACAGCCAAATGATCACCTTATTGATCACCCAACACATCTAATAGACATTCATGATGGGATAACTACATAACCACCAAGAGCCCTCCTACCTATAACAGGAAGTGAGCTCACTGATTCACCACTTATAACACCTTCTGGGGGCAGAACCTGCCTGCCAATGCAGGCCACATGGGTTCAATTCCTGGTCTGGGAAGATGCCACATGTTGCAGAGCAGCCAGCCCGTGCACCACAACTACAAAGCTAGTGCTCTAGAGACCACAGATGACAACTATTGAACACCCTGGAGCCTGTGCTCAAGAGAAGACACCACCACCGCAATGAGAGGCCCATGTACCGCCAAGAAGAGTAGCCCCCTCTCGCCACGATTAGAGAAAGCGCTCACGCAGCAGGGCTTTCCTGACGACGCAGCTGGTAAAGAATCCACCTGCAATGCAGGAGACCCTGGTTCGATTCCTGGGTTGGGAAGAACCACTGGAGAAAGGTTAGGCTACCCACTTGTATTCTTGGGTTTCCCTGGTGGTTCAGATGGTAAAGAATCCGCCTGTGATGTAGGAGACCTGGATTTGATCCCTGGGTTGGGAAGATTCCCTGGAGAAGGGAAAGACTACCCACTCCAGTATTCTGGCCTGGAGAATTCCATGGACTGTATAGTCCATTGGGTCACAAAGAGTCGGAAACGACTGAGTGACTTTCACTCACTCACTCACTTGCACACTAAGGAAGACCTAGCACAGCCAAAAATAAAATAAATAAATAAATCTTTCTAAAAAACCTTCCTATAGTTGATTCTTTAAATCCTTGGTCTATAAGCAAAAATCTACAATATGGATCCAGATTCTTCTGTCTCTTAGCTCTGCCTGTTCCCTGACATGTCAGAATAATGGGCTGCTTTGATGACAGGCTCTCTTGCCTGCAAGCTGCATCTAGTAGTTGGCCTCAGAAAAAGGGGTAACTGTCATTCTGTCAGATAATCAGTCCACATCAAGGAGTGTGTCAGGGGAGCCTAGGGAATCTGGCTTTGCTGAAAAGTTACCCCATCTTAAGGGCTGTGTATATTCTTATTTCTTTTGTTTGACTGAGTTTCTCTCCCCTTGCTTTTTGCTCACTAATGACCATTTGATTTTGAAAAAAATAAAATTACTAAATTATACGCATGTTCTTTCAATTAAAGACTGAACCATTTCTAAAACTATATTACCTTACTTATTAATTTAAATAATGATAACAATAATAATATTTAACTTGTTATTCAATTCTCAGGCTGAAAGATGATCACATTTTATTGGACATTGCTCTGTTGTAATATAGTTTTCTCCTTTCTTGGATTTATGATAAAGCAATGCTATTAAGGATGGATGTGCATGTTATAACCACACACACACACAGATACACATATGCCTTCTTAGTAGCCAACATCACAGCAACCTACTTTGTGCCTGTTTTTATCAATCAATTTCAAAGATGAGTCTCTTAAGAGAATTTGCAAGAATGACACAATGAAGTATAAGAAAGGGTAACTTATTTAGAGGGAAGTTAGGTTAAATTCACATGGGGGCTCTTTCTGTCTCTTTCAAGCAATACTAGTAAGCCCACCCATCAGCAAATGTTTAGAAATAATGAGGAAATGCTCTGGCAAATGACAGTGACCTCATAAGAAGAAAACTGTAACACACATAATACATCTTGGAATTGTTCTTCATGTATCAACATATAGAATGAAATATCTGATCTATCTTAATTTGTATGTTTGTGTGTTAAAATTATCTGCAAGTGACTCTGATAAAATTTCATGACTTACAAGTTTTCTAATATTAGAAAGACATGCTATTTATGCTAAATATGTTAGGTTCACTTTTAAAAACTCAAAACTTTTCAAATTGGGCTTTTTTTAGAATTGCTGCACATTTGGCTGTCTTATTTTAGGTCTCCCATCTCTCTTTTTCTTACATTATAAATGGGAATCAATTCCAGATCCTTTAGAGGAATGAAGATGAAATTATTTTTGTAGACACCGGGAACCTGTGCAAATGACATCAACGCTTACTTATTTATCACTGCTTTTTAAATCTTTGAACACTTATTTATTCTTCGTAGTTTTGAATGAGAGACAGCAAGATGGGAAGCAGAAGCTTGAGTCTGGTGCCATCCTGACACGTTGAGAGCAAGATGAAAACAAAGGAGTCAGTGCAATAAAATGATAGAGAAAGTTTGGAGAGAGAGAGAGTGTGTGTGTGTTTTCTTAAATGTTTCCACTCACTGGGTGATCAGAACATCTTAGTTCTCAAAAACATTTGACCAAAGCATTTAAATCAGAGATTATCATCAAAGTATGGAATTGTCAGGTGCTATCTTTATTTCATCAATGCATTCCATCCACTGTGTGTTGTCAGGCCCATTTTATGACCTGTGGCAAAATGTAATAGAGATTCTGGCCATAAATCAGGTACAATGCCTTCAATGAGCATCAGCAAGAACTAGTTTCTAGATTTCAAAATGCTAATCTTTTGAGTCCTAACTGAAGATGATAACGTATCAACTGTTACTTCATTTGGGGTGACTAACATCAACTATTTCATTAGATCCAGAAATGTTATGAAAATACAATTCTTATGTGCTCTATACTGAAAATCATGTAACAATACTGAGATTCTCAAGGCCACAAAACCTACCCAGAAAACATAGTTGGACCAGAATGCTACCTGTGACAATACCTCGGGTACATCCCTCATCCTCAATATCTATTCCTGTTGTCATCATTGACACATGATTCAGAGGGAAAGGTGGATTTCTCAGTTGAAAACCATCCCTATATGAGATTACAAAAAAGCATAACTGTGAACATATTCTGTGTGTCAACCTAGAACACTAAAGCCATTTGCTGCTTTGCATTTAGGATTTGCACCTTGGGGATTTCACCATTTGCCCATGAAGGACTCTCAGGAGTCCCCAGGCTTCTGTCTTTAACACAGACTTCCCCTACTCAGGAACAAAGAGAGCCAAGCGAGAATGTCAGCACAAGAGTCACAACAGCACACAGTTATAATAAAACAAGAAGTTGAAAATGGGATATGTCTAGAGAAAAGAACCGACTAAAGCATTCTGTATGCAGGCAAATGATGCTTTGTTTGCCCGGGACTCTCCACAACCTGCCCCTTACACATGAAGAAGGCAGCATTTTACTAGAAATAGTGCATTGTTTCCAAGATTCCTCTGCTGAATCATGGTGCCAAATGCTCTGGCCACTTCCCCAAGCCATACATTCTCTTGCTGAGCTCTCTGAGGGTTCAAGATGATGAGCTTATCTGCAAGGAAAGAACAGAAGGCAGCCTATTTCCTCTTCCCATATGTGGCCTCCTTCCCTACTCAAAAGCTGAACTATTTACATTTCTATCAGCCTTTACACTAGGAAGAGGTGCTCTGTGTGCTGTTAAATACCAAAGGGAGAACTGATACAGAAGAACAAAAAGAAAATACAGTAGTCCCCCTTATCTACAGGGAATTGTGTTCCAAGACCCCCAGTGGATGCCTGAAACAGTAGATAGTACCAACCCCAACACACACTATATTTTTTCCAATGCAAACATATCTATGGTAAAGTTTAATTTATCAATTAGGCACAGCAAGAGATTAATAACAATAACTAATAATAAAATAGGACATTCATAATAATATATTATAATAAAAGTTATATATATGGTCTGTCTCTAATGCTCTCTCAAAATATCTTACTGTATAAATAAATGTAATGCCTTTTCCATCTTAGCTAAGCACTTACCACTAACTGTGGTTGTTAACGTTTTCATTTTGAGGCGTGACAGCAAAACTAGCATGAATTTCTTTTTCCTTCTTTACAATTTCACAGATAGAAGATTGATTCTTACTATACATCTTAGCAACCTCAGCATAGGATTTTTTATCTTTCCTTATTAAGTCAAGAACTTTCAACTTTTCACTTAAAGGAAGCACTTTACGGCTTCTCTCTGGCATATCTAAATTGCCAGCATCACTCCTCTTGCACTTTGGGGCCATTATTAGGTAAAATAAGGGTTATTTGAACACAAGCACTGAGATACCTTGACAGTCAATTGGAAAACCAAGATGAGTACTAAGTGATGAACACTAAGGAATGGCAGGGACAAAGGGGTGATTCGCAGGTGGGCTGGAGCCAGATGGTGCAAGACTGCATCACACTAGTCAGAATTGTGCACAGCTTAAAACTTTTTTTTTTTTTTAGCTTAAAACTTATAAACTATTTGTTTCCAGAATTTTACATTTAATATTTTCAGACTGCAGCTGACCTCAGGAAACTGCAACCATGAAAAGTGAAACCTGGTATAAGGGAGGAATTACTGTGTACACCCAAAGCCATGGAGATAGGGTGGACTTCCCAAGCAGTACATTTTTATGAAGGAGGAAATCCAAGAATGGAAACTAATGTTGGGAAGCAACTAGGACAGAGAGAAGAGAAACATCATAGCTCACCTTTGTGGATATTATCTACACACTACAATGTCCTATGAACCTGGCAGATGGTACATCACTCAAGCCTCCTTACAGCCTATGGGCTTAGATCTTTTTTTTTTTAATGGCCATTCTACAGGTGAGGTACTGAGTCTTAAGTAACCTGCCTAAGGCCACACAGCTAGTGAACGGTGGAGGCCAGATCTGACTGAGGGCAACCTATCTCTGGAGCCCCAAATTTTTGTCTTGTTTAAGAGAAAAACCACAGGCCTAAAATGGCGTCTCTCATACTAAAGCCCATGAAACCTAACCGAGATTTAATACATGATCTAACTGCAGCTTTGACCTCCCCCAGGAATGGCATCTTAATCAGCCAGTCTGGAATCTTCTGGTCAGTAGCAGTGAGGTAATCTGTCACACAGGCCTCTTCCTCCACCCACCCCAACACACACACACACACACACACACACACACACACACAAGAAGAGGTAATCTACAAGAGAGACCCTGACCTCTCACCCAAAAGAGGGTGACCTGGCCAGAAACAATTCTTTTCTCTATCACTTTCATGCCCTAACCTCCTCCTAGAACCACCACCCCTGCCCCCTGCATTTTGCACAACCCCTCAGAGCAACCTCACATGGGAGGACACTTGATTCATGAATTGTTTAATAAAGCCAATTACAATTTCAAGTCTATTCAGCTGAATTTTGTTTCTTAACAACATCTACCCTTTTCCTCTCTCTGCTTCTGCAGTATAATGGGCGACACTGCTGTCATGGCTTGGGGATTAGGGAGCTCCTTTTTATCTACAGGCAATTTAGGTAGAGGCTAGGAAGAAAGGTTTTCCAGTGTCTAGGTCTCAGCTAACGTCCATGACAGAGCAGCAGATCACATAAAGAGCAGGGGTAGTTTTGAGAAATTATTTGATGCCACTTCTGATAGTAAGAAACAGTGATAAATATTAAATAGGTGACATTGATTTCACTCCCTGGGATCTAGACACAATTTTTCATAGCATACGTTTTTAACCTTTGTAGCCCTAAAATATTTCTTTCAAAACATGGACTTGACTATGGTCAAATGTGGGTAACCATAAATTATATGATATCAAATGATTTATTTAAAAGGGAAATTATTTCTGAGACTCTACAGTGAACAGAACATTTGTTTAGGTATTGAAATAGGTTGACTTCAAGGGAAGACCTGTTCATGAAGCAAATACAGGAAAAAAGCAATAAAGGAAAATAATTTTAGTTTTTTTTTTCTTTTGTGACTAATTTTGTATGGCGGTTTAAAAAATACTTGCTGAAACAGCCCATACAACTCAATAACAAAAAAACAAACAGCCCAATCAAAACATGGGCAGAAGACCTAAAAGGATATTTCTCCAAAGAAGACATATAGATGGTCAATAGTCACATGAAAAGACATTCGCCATCGCTAATCACTAGAGAAATACAAAAAAAAAAAAAAAAGAACTACAATAAGGTACCAACTGATACCAGTCAGAATGGCCATCGTTAAAAGGTCTACAAACAGCAAATGCTGGGAGAGTGTAAAGAAAAGGGAACCCTCCTTCACATCTGGCGGGAATGTAAATCGGTGCAGCCACTATGGAGAATAGTACGGAGATCCCTCAAAAAACTAAAAATAGAGCTGCCATATGATCCAGCAATCCAATTCCTGGGCATATATCCGGACAAGACTATAAGTCAAAAATACACATGCACCCCTATGCTCATAGCAACACTATTCACAACAGCCGAGACATGGAAACAATCTAAATGTCCATCAATAGATGAATAAATTAAAAAGATGTGGTACATATATATGATGGAATACTACTCAACCATAAAAGGAATGAAATAATGTCATCTGCAGCAACATGATGGACCTAGAGATCATCATACTAACTGAAGTAAGTCAGACAGAGAAAGACAAATATCATATGCTGTCACTTACATGTGGAATCCAAAGTATGACACAAATGAACTTGTCTGTGAAACAGAAAACAGACTTACAGACATAGAGAACAGACTCACGATTAGCGGGGGGGGTGGCGGGGGGGAGGGGGGGTGGGAGTAGAGAGGGATGGATTAGGAGTATGGGATTAGCCAATGCAAACTATTATATATAGAACAGATAAACAACAGAGACCTACTGCATAGCACAGGGAACTAAATTCAATGTCTTGTGATAAATCATAATGAAAAAGAATACTAAAAAGAATGTGCATATATACATATATATATGTATAGCTGAATCATTTTTCTGTATGGTAGAAATTAACACAACATTGTAAATCAACTATACTTCAATAAAATAAAAACTTTAAAAGTCATCCATCTGAAATATTATTCAAAGAATATGATTTCAAAATCTTTCCATATCTTTAGAAGAATTCAAGATGTATTTTTCGAAAGAAAAATTTAAAAGAACATAAAATACCTAACTGAAGAATCTGTTAAGTGGATTTGGAAAAAAAAATCAGTTGCTTGAATTTTATGGGAAGGAGATTCAAATTGTTTGCTTGTGTCTTAATCTAGAATACAAATTGATATTTCTATAACAACAGAGGTTTGAAACTATTTTTTAAACTCTTAAAGCTAAATATGTCCTAAGATTCAGTCTACACATCGTTCGCCTACCCTTAAAAAAAATTCTCAGCAAAAGCCAAAATGAAAGAAAGCCAAATAAACATGATCCAATATAACATTGCTTTTTACATTCTTACTTCTCTTTTAACCTCTATTTACCTGTAGTAGCTTAGCATTCTTAGGAAAACATTTCAGCTAAAATTTCCTAAGGCAGCACTGATACACATAGGCAGAGGTGACTATTATCTGAGCTATAAGGAATGTCTTCATGCTTGTATGTACTGGATAACATCTCCTTATGTCCAGGACTTTGGGTCTTGAACAGACCAGACTTGTCAAATGAAAATGGACACATTATAGTCTCCAGAGATTCCTGAGTTGAAATGGCAATTATTAACAGCAAACTTCTTCAATGGCCCTATTATGTCAGAGACCAAACTTCCAATTTTGATAGGTCATATCCTGTCAACTAGTGTCAAAAAAAATGCACTGAAATTATTCTTTTAGTGACTGAATTTGTAAATCATGGTGTTCCAAAAATGCAAATTATCCACAAATACTCATTATTAGTAAGAATTGTATTGAGCCATCTGCTTTTTGGGAAACTTTCCACTTCATTTTGAAAATGCAGAATGAATCATATACATTCCCTGTTTTCTAGTTTCTCAAAGAGGATTGAACTAGTCATCTCTTTTTATAGTAAAACAAAATCTCAAGACTATTTTAAATCCTCCCCAATTGCAGGGACTTGCTTCACCTGTGCTTCTACATGGGCCAGCAATTGACAGGAAGCAATATCGTGTGTACTGGACACGTGATAAGCTTCAACCACCTTCTATTCCATCGGCTGCTGTGACGACCAGCTCTGCCTGAGCCCTGGTTGAATTCTGACAAACATCCCCCTAAGAGCACCTCTGCTCCTATGGGGCCTTCCTTGTTGACTTCTCCAGGAGAATCAATGGGATACAAGTGTCCTGACATGCATCTGCAGAAATGCAAGACTTCATAGGGTAAACCTCTGAACAGAAACAGGATTCAGTCAATGAGTGCTTCTCCTTTCCACCCTAAGCTGATGAAAATGCTGCTTATTCAGCTTCTCAGAGGCTTGTTACCATGGATCTGGCAACCAGCCATACTCAACAAACTTTGTAGCATCAGCATGAAAAGGCATCCTCCTCCTCTTTTGCCTCCCTCCCTTTCACTCACTCTTCCTTCCTTTGAGAACAACACACCCACCCTCCGTCCCAGACTCTGCTTTCAGAGGAACCCAGAATAGGACTCGGACAAAGAAGAACTTGTCATGAGTCATGAGCAACCACGGAATGAGTTAGAAGAGAAGAAAATAAGTAAGAAATGAAATTCTTTTATGAAAGAGGAAAGGAAATGTTAGACAAAGGAAACCTAGAGTCCAGCTGAAGAACTTGAGAGTGAATATTTTAATCACTCCGAGCAGTGATAAGACTCTGATGAGCTAGTCATCTGACTCTGAGGTTTCCTCTGCTGTAAATCTTTTTTACTGAAAAGCTCTTGAAAAACAAAACTCATTAGAGAGTTAAGGTAATGGTTCTCCTCCAAAATGTCTAGTATCTGCTTTTATTGCTCTGTTACTGCCGGCAGTACTGAGAGTGCTGCGTCACTGCAGCAGCAAATGGGTGGATCACTGTCTTCCCCCAGAGATAAATGAAGCAACAATGTGGTAAAAAGCGCTTGGTTTCAGGAGGTGAACAGTTGGATCTTTAATTACAAAGGACTGAAATCCATTACAACACGACGGGGAGTGTGTTTAATTTGCAGAAAGAGAGAAATAGCTGGGGTTTGTGACTTAAATGACCTTAACACCAAAACCACACAGTCCCCACTTCTGAAGGGCAATGTACAACCTCTACTCTGAAAACACAGACAGGTTGTGAGATAAGGAATTGTTTCCTCTTGAAAAATTGAACGAGAAAAGGATGACACATAATATCACTGTTGTCTGCGAGATTTACTCTCATGAGTCCTGCTTTTCAGTTCAGTGAAATGCTGAAACCTTGACTTGTTTGTAGAAATAGAGCTATATAAGAAAGCAAGTGGATACTGTATGGAACCTGTGGTTTTTTAAGTTTGCTTTCTTTCCAAAATATGGCACATCTCTGGGTTTTTGTTTTGCTGGATTTTCAGTGGGGTGGGGGGGCTTGAGGGCAGCAGTATGCTTTTTATCTTAAACAAGTAGTTTGCACGGCACCCTACCTTAGTAAGTACACCAAGAAAGAAATGCTATGAAGACTTAGAGAATGAATTTATGGTTGCCAGGGGAGGATGGGGGAAAGGGACAGTTAGGGAGTCTGAGATCAGCATCCAATACTCTGGCCACCTGATGCAAAGAAATGACTCCTTAGAAAAGACCCTGATGCTGGGAAAGACTGAAGGCAGGAGAAGAAGGGGGCAACAGAGGATGAGACGGTTGGATAGCATCACCGACTTGATGAACATGAGTTTGATCAAGCTTCAGGAGCTGGTGATGGACAGGAAAGCCTGGCATGCTGTAGTCCATGGGGTCGCAGAGTCGGACATGACTGAGCTACTGAACTGAACTGATGTATATGCACTGCTATATTTAAAAAGGATAAGCAACAAGGTCCTACAGTATAGAACAGGGCGCTCTGGTCAATGTTATGTGGTGGCCTGGATAGGAGGGGTGTTTAGGGGAGAATGGACACATGGATATGTATGACTGAGTCCCTTTGCTGTCCATCTGAAGCTATCATAACATTGTTAATTGGTGGTATGTGCATGCTAAGTTGCTTCAGATGTGTCTGACTCTTTGCGATCCCATGGACTGTACCCCACCAGGCTCCTATGTCCATGGGGATCTTCTAGGCAAGAATACTGAAATGGGTTGCCATGCCCTTTTCCAGGAGATCTTTCCAGGCTGCATCTCTTATGTCTCCTGCATTGGCAGGTGGGGTTCTATACAAGTAGGGTCACCTGGGAAGCCTATACTCCAATATAAAATGGAAAGTTTAAAAAAAAATAACACTGTGAAAACATCTAACTCTCTTTACCTCGAGTTCTGAGGAAGCTACTGCGAGCCTCTGGTAAATAGTAATAAAGTTTTCACCTCAACAACGTCTTGGTCCTCAGCTGAACAAATAGAAACAGGCTCCTCAAGATAGTCCTAGCATTCAACACCCTCAGTAAATAAGTCTAAAGGAATCCAAAATGGCATTCATTCTGCATTGTAATATTTGGTATTATGAGGTCATTGAGAGGTAGGGACAATCATGTCTAATGCTTGCTGTTTTCTTCCACAGGAAAAGTAGAGAAATACCAATTAAAACTCAGCCCCATGCCAACTCCTCATTCAGTTTCCCCAGGAAAAGGAAATGGCCGATTAAGCACAGTAAGCATCGGCGGCTCCACCGCAGCTTCCCTCATCTTTCTGGGTGCAGACTGCTCAGAGGGGTGTCCAGTGTGCTCTGAGAGCTCCGTGGAATTCCATTTTAAGGTGATTCAGGAACTCCATACCACCTCCAATCACCCCTCTCCTCTTCCAAAGAAATCTTGATCGCAAATTCATTTTATAGACAAATCTAACAACTACTTTTAAATAATACCAACACATATTTAGTTAAGCATTTTCAAAGAAATTATTGAGTTTGCCTATCTTGTTTAATTCACAATTTTAAACAAAATAGTTAAAGTCTGCATTGCGAAAGTCCATACAAGTGTATTTCTTGGAAAGAGAAAGAACACAGAAAAACCTGTAAACAAATGTTCATAGCATTTGTCATTTTATTTGCAATAGCCAAAGATTGAAAACAAACCACATGTTTTCTGATGGACAAGTGGTGAAATAAACTGTGGTACATCCATACAATGGAATACTACCCAACAACAAAAAGGTATGAATTACTGATACACAGAACAATTTGGAAATGACATTGAAGAAAATGTGCTGAGTGAAAAAACCAATCCAAAAGGTTATATATTGCGTGATTCTATTTATATAATCTTCTTAAAATAACAAATCATAGAAATGGAGAAGAGATTAGGTTTTGCCTGGGGTTAGGGATGGGAGTAGAGTGTGGGAGCAAGGTATAAAAGGGTAACATGAAGGATTCTTGTGAAAATAGGACTGTTTTGTATCTTGAATGTAGTAATGAATACACAAACCTGCACATGTGACAAAACTGCATTAAACTAAACACCAGACACACAAAAATACATGAGCTCAAAATTGGTAAAGAATCCACCTGCCATGCAGGAGACCTGGGTTGGGAAGATCCCATGAAGAAGGGAACAGCTACCCACTCCAGTGTTCTAGCCTGGAGAATTCCATGGACTGTATAACCCATGGAGTCACAAAGGGTCAAGACACCACTGAGTGACTTTCACTTTCACAGTTGATCTATGAACAACACAAGTTTGAACTGCATGGTTCAATTATACTTGGAGTATTTTCAATAAATACAGTATGTACTACAGGATCAGTGGTTGCTTAAGTCTGAGAATGCAGAACCTCCTTGGATACAGAGGGCTGGCTGACCATAGAATTTAGAATCCCAGATTCTGGTATCTGTGGTGGGTCTTGGAATCAATCCCCCACAGATACCAAAGGACAAGTGGGTTGTATTCTGGTTGTAATACTGTACTACAGTTTTGAAAGATGGTTCCATTAGCTAAACTGGGTGATGAGTACACAGAATCACTTAATGTTATTTCTTATAACTGTACATCTGTACATGAATTTTTAAATTGTTGTTCAGTTGCTAAGTTGTGTCCAACTCTTTTGTAACCCCACAGACTGTAGCCTGCCAGGCTCCTCTGCCCATGGACTTTTCCAGGCAAGAATACTGGAATGGGTTGCCATTTCCTTCTCCAAGGGATCTTCCTGACCCAGGAATAGAACCCACATCTCCTACATTGGCAGGCAGATTCTTTACCATTGAACCACCAGAGAAGCTGAATCTAAAATTATCTCAGAGTAAAAACTTTGATGGGAAAGGAAGGAAAAATAAAACATACTTTTTAACTCATAGGGCTGATCCATATCATGATGGAACCATAGAAAAAGAGGTTCGCAAAAATGAAGAACAAAGTACATCCACTTCTATAGGTAAAGTTTGTTCTCTGTTGCACAGTAATATTTTACATATATACAATTATGGTTTTTTATGGATTTTCTAAGAGAGAATAGCCTACACTTTTTTTTTCATTTATGTTTATTAGTTGGAGGCTAATTATTTTACAATAATGTAGTCATTTTTGTCATACATTGACATGAATCAGCCATGGATTAACAAATTGAAAAATAGCCTAGACTTTTAAAAAATCTTTTACTTCTGTATTTCTGTGTCTCTTTTTCTGTTTTGCATATAGGGTTATCGTCAAAAGAACAGCATGTATACTATCTATGGTGAAACAGATCACCAGCCCAGGTGGGATGCATGAGACAAGTGCTTGGGCCTGGTACACTGGGAAGACCCAGAGGAATCGGGTGGAGAGGGAGATGCCAGGGGGGATCGGGATGGGGAATAAGTGTAAATCTATGGCTGATTCATATCAATGTATGACAAAACCCACTGAAATGTTGTGAAGTAATTAGCCTCTAACTAATAAAAAAATTAAAAAAAAGAAAAAAAAAATCTTTTACTTAACAATTTATAATTCTGTTTCAAACTATTTAACTTTTAAAAATCAGTTAAATAAAATCATTTTTATGATTTTACCATGAGAGTCATAATAGCTTTTATTTTCATCTATTATGCTTGTTTACTGCTACAATGGCATATAGAAAGGTGGGATTCTTTCTTTACCCTATTAAGCTGATCTTCCATTCAAATTCTTAAGACAGAGTTATCTCTATTCCCTCATGACACTACCTAGAACCATGCATTTCTCTTCATTTTCAGAAAATAACATTGGAGAGATAAGCCATTCTAAGTCCCTGACTTATCTCATGCTTCCATCTTGAACACCGTGACACTAGTAAACCAGGATATTTTAATGACTAGAATGTGAGTTGGTCTTAATGAAATTTATTATAACTTTGAGTTCCCCAAATCCTGTTTCAAATAAGAGCAGATTTTTATCCTTAATTCAATTTTTATCCTTTTATTCAATCCATGATTATGCATTGAGTCTTTAATACTCAAAATAATCATTCAGTCAGTGCATTTTACTTCTTTTATCTACTTGTGATGATGGTTAATTAGCTAGAAGGAGGAACAGAACTAAACCCAGGTCAATTATTATGATTTATGTACCTTGATTAGTGTGTGGGAACACAAACAAGACCAACAGCACTCACTGTTATCTAATTGCAAATAATAAGAGACAAACGAGATAATCTAGACAAGTCTCAACAGGAAACTTGACTTATTAAAAGTAAGAGTAAGACTCAAAATTCTAATCCCAAGTGGCAGTTTAAGTGATCACCATCTAAAACAGACTCTACTTAATTCTATTTTCTGTTTATCTCTAATTAAAATAAACATTTTTCCCCTGAAAACCAAAGAGTGAGGAGAAGAGTACATGTCATTTAGGGATGTGAAAGAAGAGAAGACATATTATTTGCTCTCCGATGCTGAATCATTCTAGAGAATATTCTCAACGCTGTGGTGAAGCACTTCCTACTCTTTCTGTCCAGCATTTCCTGCTTCAATTACTGAATCCCATCTGGGTTTAATGTTTATCTCATCTGGAATTGTTATTGCTCTAATCTGTAGCATTAATTGCCTCCATATTGTCTGAGATTTCTACCTTACTGTTATTGTCAATTTCCTTTCAGCTGATGATTGTTTTACCTACTGGTCAATCCCGATGAAACACCAGCCTATAAGACACCCCCGACCTCAGCAGACAAATTAATCTGCAAGTCTGATTTCAAAAGCAACAGTCACAAAATAGACCTTTGCTGTAGACACAAAGATAAATGCCTCAACATCATACATTAACTGGTCTTATTTGGTCTTTAATTTTGATAAACATAGGTTTTCAACTTTGGTTGCTTGCGACAAGTTTAACTGAGATCACTACACACATATATGTGCATACAATATGGTGGCCACATGTGGCTACTGAGGACTTGATATGTAACTAGTCCAAATTCATATGTGCTACAGTTACAATATATATGCTAGATTTTGAAGACTTAATTTAAGAAAATGTCTAACATACCTCCTTAAAACTTGTCCAGATATTCTCTTCTTACCCTTTTAATATCACAGGTTGGTAGTTATGTCACTCTTTTATTTTTCATAAAGATTATTTTTTTCTAAATCAGTTTTTCTGGGGGTTCAATTTTATTAATATTTTTAATGGATAATTTTTGACTTTGTTGATTTTCTCTATTGTTTGCTTATCCAGCCCATTGTTTTTCTTTGGATTTAATTTTAACTTTTTCTAGATTAGGTGGAAACTGAGCTTACTGATTTTGGATGACTCTTTAATAATACATGATTTTAAGCTATAATTTTTCTGTGCACACTCCTTTAGGTACATCATACAAAATATGATATTGCTCTAAGTATCATGTTTTATTTTAATCCTTTGGTGAGGAATTAAATAATTGATGGATGAAATATTGTTACTGGAGAATCATCAATCTGAAATAAGAGAGCTCTTGAGAGTTGTGCTTAGTTTTGTTTTGTTTTTTTCAGTAAAAGTTGCGGTCACACAAAATTAATTCTAAGATTTTCCATATATTATTAATGACTGGAAAAGCTTTAAGAGTTTCACTAAAAGGAAAACCATTAAAACAAGTACATATGCTCTTCCTGAGACATCACAAAATAGATTTGATAATTAAACTCTTCATTTCCCTTTCATTTGGACTTTTACTCATAATTTTATAAGTGTGCATATAGTTTCTATACTATAGTTTTAGAAATTATATACGGAAAGAGCTGTCATTTGGAAGATTCCATGTACATATGTTTCCAAATAATAGAATTCCTTCTGTTCAGATTCCTCCCTAAAAAAATATTCTACATATTCTATCAGTACATTTGCTTTCTTTATGGAAAAGATACTTCAAGTGATATTTTTTGTTTTGTTTTTTTACTTTCAGACATTGATGGCCTTGTGCATAATCATATATTCTGAATCTGGAAATGTAAATGAAAATCCTGCCTGTAACTTTATAGTAATTGTCTTTTATAGTTTCCCCAGTTCAGTATTTATGTTGTGACCTCTATTTCAGTTGGCATCAAAATTTCATTAATAGCTTACTATTTATATTATTCCTTACACATTGCTACAATATATACAGCACAGCCAAGTTTTCTCTATTATCTTCGCCTTCCATTTTTCTATAAAAGATAGGAATAATAAGGAAAGAGAAAAGGTAATAACATGCAATAAACTCCAGTTCTCCTCTCGTTGTACATGTAGTACTTTTTATACAATTGCTCAAAATTCCACTAAAAATTAGTACTTTTATTGTTTTATTAATAATAAGACTGAGGTTCAAAGTTGTAAGAGGAGTTGCTTAAGATTATGTATTTAATAAATTGCAGGGCTGGAAATGTTCAATCAATGTTCAATAATTTTTGCCAATACAGAGTTGGTTTCCCCAATTTTTATTAAAAACTCTTGCTTCTTAAAATACTTCCTTTGTTTTGTGTATCCCTACCAACTAAAATAAGTTAGTGATTTCTGTTTTTTAAGTAGGTTCTATAATAAAGACTGTTAGTGCATTAAATGTTATTTTTTAAATGTAAATACCCTAAACCTTTTGTCCTAGACATTAATATTTTTATTTTTTTCCCCTCTAATTACCCATTCTCTACAGCGTACCCTAAGGATTTATGTTATTGAGATTCCAAAAGTTAAATTCAGGTCAATCTTTGTCAACTCCTATTTTCCTTTTGATCTGCTGCACAAAAAGAATACAATTTCCTTATTCAAGAATGAAAAGATGAGTGGTAATCAATAAGGAATCCACAAAAGGAACTGCCAGGCAAGCCAAATGTACTGCTTCCCTCTGCCATTTGCCTGTCTGCCATCTGCCTGTCCGCCATTTGTTACATGCAGTAAGAAAGAGAGGTGCGGATGTGAGCCTAGCAAAAGGACTCAAAGTTCAGTTGGTTAATTACTTTTTTGTGAAGAAAGAACAAATGAGCACAACTTATCATGCATGTAAAAAGATGCTAGAGATACTGTGAAATATAACACTACTTAATATACATTGAGCTCCTACTGGGTTCTAAAGGGTTTATAGATATACTTAATTCTCATAATGAACATGTAATAGGTACTTTACATGTTTACCTTTTTACAAAAAGTAAAGAAAATTAAGAAGACAGAACTTTCCAGTCATTTCAAGTGGCCTATCAATTTCATACAAACAGTAAATGGTAGAGAGGGGCCCATTCAGGTCAAAATGTTCACACTATCTTATATATGGTGATATATCACTTAACTTCTTTCCAAATAAACTTGAAAACTTCAAAGAAATGGATGGTTATCTAGGAAAATACAATTACAGATATATAATATAATAAAACTACAGTTGACCCTGCTAAAATATATAATATAAACAAATAATAAATGGAAAAACCTAACAAATCATTCCCAACTAAAAAGTATAAGCAAATCAAAAGGCAAAAATTCCAAAAGGTAATTTCATGAGCTCTGTGATTTGTATAGGTCACTTAACATATCTACACTTTTCAAATATTGACAGCAAAGAAAATATTTGATGATGATAGAGGTAAGAAAAAATTTAAATAAGTCTATACTTACATAAATGTGATACATAATATTAGACTAAATAATGATAAAATATGATAGGTAAATTCTGACTCACTTATTTCTTCATTAATACTACAATTGTTTTTTTCAATGAGCTAGATTATTCAGGGTAACGCCCTCTAGGGCACATCACAATCTGATGTGCGGGGCCTGGCTATCCTCTCCCCTCCTGTATGGTTTCTCACATATCCAGTCTTCTTTCCCATGGTGCCCACCTTAAAGGACATGGGCCACAGAGGCAGGAGGAAGGAAGAGATTGCCTGGGATCACATAAATGAGCTCAGGACCGAGGCCTAGCAAAAGCGCCTTTCACCCCCTGCTATGCTCCGCTGTCCAGAACTGGCTGACAGGCTGCAACCCACCTGCAAGGGACACTGGCATGTGCGCTCTCCCCAATGTCTAGAAATAGGAAAATGTGGTTGGGGGGCATCTTGCCAGTTTCTGCCACCGTCTGTATTTGTCATACCCAAATATTCACTGGACTCCTCACAAACATGAGAACACTCACGTTCTCCCCAAGGGTGTCAACATAATGGTCATTTACTCCATGAATCAGCTCCCAGCCAGGTGATGCATAGTCTTTTCCTCTTATAAAACAGCCTGAGCTCATATTTTCCTTATAATACTTAGCGAACATGCATTACTAAGGTTCTTTTTGCCAGTCCCTTCCCCTAGAGCACATTAGAAACACAGTCTGCCTTCCAAGTGTTCTCCAGAATCAATTATTTTACCTAACAATTTTTTGGTACAACGCCATCCCCTAACTGAGTAATGCTAAAAGTAATAAAAAGAAGAAAATTATGATGCTCTCGGTATTCATGGATAACGATGCTGTTGATGCTGAGTCACTACATAACACAATGGTCTCTTCATGACGAATTTCTTTCTAGTAGCAGTATTAAGAATTGTGTTTTTCTTATCATTTGATTGCTTTTGTCATAAAGACAGTATGAATCACTTCTATCCTTGCCTTTGCTACTATAAAACCAGGTAAGTTTGTGGTAAACTTTCTAAAATGCAATTTGAAAACCTGGACTTAGAAACACAGAGCTTTGGAGAATGAATTTAGCAATTAATCTCCTTGGTTTCATCCTTTACCTATCTATATTGTTCCATTGTTCCTCATTTTTTAAATATGTATTTGTTTAGTTATATATTTGATTATTTATTGATCACCCTCTTAGGATAAAGGCTAGAATACAAAAGTAAAGCAAGCAAGTATAGGGAAGTTGAGAATTAAAGTCATGATGACTTACAGAATCTCCTGGTCTTGAGTCTCTTTCTCTCTGAAATGCTTCAGTTATAGAATATGAGAAAGTATGGAGGGAAAAGTCTTAGAAAGCTTGACTGGTTTTAAAAGTAATGTAGGTCTACTATCTAGATAATATTCTCCTTTAAAAAGTGACCTACAATATAGAAGATGCCAGTTGTTTTTCATTTGCTGATGATTGACAAGGGAAGTCAAAAGGTCTCTTACTTTCTCTCCAGAAGGGACAACAGAACAGACGCTCGCACACAGATTAATGGTCCATATATCCCAGTCTCTTGTTGCTGACCAGCTGATAAGAGACATAATTGTCCTTAACAATTGGGCATAATTTATTCCTGCTTAGGTGGCTGTTACCTTCTGCAATTAAAGCATAGTGACTGCAGGGTCCTGTTATGTTATCCTAGCAATTTAGCTGAATGTGCAATTCCTACTCATACTATACATCATGTCTATACAATGCCAGAAAATTGTGTACCAAATAGTTTCAGCTCAGGAAATGTTCTTCTATTCTCATAGAATTCTAGCAAACATCATAAAATAGGTGTTCTAGTCCATTGTGATGAAGTACTCTTTCACTATGGAGTTAAGGCACATATATGTAGCACATTTATGTAGCACATATACACACACACACACATATATATATATATGTATGTATGTATATATCACTTGGGGGATATATATTTTTTACTTCAGGAAGTCACCTGTGCATATACACTTGATATGCAAATTCACCAGCACAAGAAAGTGGTATCAGGGGAAGCATTAATATGCCAAGGCATGGACTGTACCATCTGGAACATTCAACCCTGGAAGCATGCCAATAGACTGTGAATTTCTAGGGTGTATCCTGGATTGTCATTCCCATGTGACAGATGTTAAACCACATGTCTCCTCCATCGTCTCTAACCCACTAAGCACATGTTCTAGAGCTCTGAGTTTTCTGATGACTCATCATGGGGTCTCCCATCATTGGATCCCTCCTCCCCATCTTGTGAACGACTTCTAAAGTTTCCAAAAGATCTAAACTGTCTCTTGTTTTGCTGTTTTAGCCGCTAAATACAGTCCAACTCTTTTGTGACCCCATGGACTGTAGCCTGTCAGGCTCCTCTGTCCATGGATTGGGTGGGTAGCCATTCCCTTCTCCAGGGGATCTTCCTGACCCAGGGATTGAACCTGCATCTCCTGCATTGCCAGCTGAATTCTTTACCACTGAGCCATGAGGGAAACCCCAAACCATCTCTTAGGTCTCAGAAAAATCACTAAGACTATATATATTGTTACATAGGCCAACTCTGAGCAATGTATCACAGGAATTAATTCCTTAAGTAAAATACAACTCAAGGGAAAAGAATCTTAGATTTGAGTGCAGTATCTTTCAAATTTTCTATTTTTACCATTAGCAATGAACAATACAAGAAAAATGAACACGATCCACACCATTTCAATAAACAGACTTTTCTTAATCATAGTAATTACTTAACTCTTACCCTGAAGGGAATCCTAGGAGGTAACTAATTGATCACTCTACCAACAGTGATCCTTCATTAAGTCATATGGCAAAGATGATAAGCAGTCTCTACTACATCACAAGATCTCCTTATTTCACTTCCCATTACTTAACCAGCAATACTCCTACAGAAATGTAAGAGTAATAGCATATTAACACTAGACTATTAATCTTACCTAGATGCATGCAATTATTTGTATATACACATGCTTAGAAGTCTGATGTGAATATACAGAAAGAGAATCAGCAATTTTCCTGGTTCTTCTTTGATGCTCTACATAATTCAAGGTTATTTTTACTTTTCTCTGTTAGTCTTTTAAATATCTTTTTGAAGTGTAATTTGTTGTTGTTGTTTAGTCACTCAGCCACGTCTGACTCTTTGCAACCCCATGGATTGTCACCAGCCAGGCTCCTCGGCACATGGGATTTCCCGGGCAAGAATATTGGAGTAGACTGCCATTTTCCTTCTCCAGAGGATCTTTCCAACCCATGGATTGAATCCACATCTCCTGCATTGGCCAGAGGGTTCTCTACCACTGAGCCACCAGGAAAGCCCTGAAGTGTAACTGACATGCCATTAAGTGTCACTCATTTTAAGTGTAGAATCCAATTGTTTTTTTAACTTATACAATTGTGCAGCCATCACCACAGTTCAGTTTTAGAACATGCCTAGCACCCCAGAAAGATTCCTCAGGCTTGTTTGCACTCAATCCCCATTTCCCCTTCAGCCCCAGCCAGCCACTAATCCTTCTGTCTATATAAATTTGCTTTTTCAAGACATTTCACATAATCAGAATCATACAACAAATAGTCCTCTGGGCATTTTTTCTTAATCAATTATCATAATACTTGGAGTTTCATTCATGTTTTTGTAGGTATCAGTAGTTACTCATTTTTATGACTGAGTACAGTATCCCATTCTATGGGCGTCATATTCTGCTTTTATACAGTTCTGAGTGTTCCCACTTTCTGTATATTATGAATAATGCCTATATGAACATTCACAAGTCTTTTGTCAACACACACTTTTATTTCCCTCTGGTAGATATTTAGAGTGAAGTTGCTGAGTTGTAGATATGTATTCATATCCAACTTTTAAAAAACTGCCATACTATTTTCCAAAGTACCTATATCATTTTACATGTAACCAGTAATGTTTGAGGGTTCCATTTTCTCCACATGCCTGCCAATTCTTGTGTTACCTTCCTTATTACAACCATTCCAGTGAGATGAACTATTGCTCCACTGTGGTTTTAGTTTGCAATTTCCTAATGACTAATGATGGTGAACATCCTTGCATGTGTTTATTAGCCATTTATATATCCTCTTTGGTGAAGTGTCTATTAGTACATTTTCCCCATTATTAACAGTTTTGTGAAATCTTATTTACATAAGACACAGTTCATCCATTAAAGGTACACAACTTAATCATTTTTAGTATATTTACAGAGTTGTACAACCATCACCATAATCTAATTTTAGAACATTTCATCATCTCCAAAAGAAAGCTTGTACCCATTAACAATCACTGCCCATTTTTCTTCTCACTCAACTTTTAAATTGGATTATTTGGTTTTTATTGTTGATTTGCAACAGTCTTTTAGATACTTCTGATACAAATCATTTGTCAAACATATCATTTGCAAATATTTTATCACAATCTGCTGCTTATCTTTTTATTTCTTAAATAAGTCTATTGGAGCACAAAAACCTTTTAATTTTGAAGTCAGATTTGCCATTTATTCCTCTATGGATTGTGCTGTGAGTGTCATATGTGAGAACTCTTTGCCTAAAACAAGATCCAAAGATTATGAAAATGCCTGGCCTTGTGGAGAAAAAACTATTATGCTATTCTTGTGGAGAAAATTGAATCTCATAGAGTTAACTAACTTCCTCAGGGTTTACAAATTAATAACCGAGCTCTTCCATTTTTAGAAAGACAATAATAGGCTCTTCTACCTTACATTTGCTTTAATAAATACTTATCAAATATTGAATATTTAAAATGAAGCCTCGTAAGCTAAACTTCTTATCTACATAGCTGCAACAGAGAGAAGGGAAGCAGTGCAAACTACTAGTGTACTTTCAACAGAAAGGAATGTTTTTCCATGAAACTTCGCAGAGATATGTGAGTGATTAATTACTAGTATGGCTAATAATAGGGGGGAAAGCATTTGATTTTGTTTAAAGAAATAGAGATCAACTAGGAAGTTTATAGATTATATGATGTTAGTGCATTGGTTTTTTCAATTAACATTTTTTGCACTGTGTGATAATTTTGAAATCGTTTATTAGAAAAACTTTTGATAATGAAATAAACAACTGAAGTCATATAAAACCGGTATGCTGCATGTGAGGGAAAAAAAAGAAGAAAAATTCTGTTACTCATTTTCCTTTCTAGTCTCTGAAGTAGGCAGTAATAGTAGTTTCTTCTTTTGTAATTATAGAGAAAGTAAAGCAAAAATAGAAAACACAGCAACAGAAAAGCACAGTCAAATGTTTCTAATGGGCTCTTTCACATTCTTAAAGAAATTTGCTGTTATAATAGTGATTTTCAATGTATCATAGTGGTTTTACATTAGTAATATTTTTCTATATATATTCTACAATATTGAAATCTATTGAGATTTTATGGTGATAAATCAGCACTAAGAACATTTGATAATAATATGATAGGAAAAAATAATATCAAAGATGTCATTTGCTTATACATTTATCATAAGTTTCCATCATTTTGAGAACCTCTGGAGCATGTACATTCAGAGTATGATTCTTCATAACCCCTGGCACCTTGATTTTATAATTTCCAGCAACCATCTGTGCCTTAACTTACACTCACACTCTGTTTCCATCACTCTTCACAGTTCAGCATCTTTACCTGTCAGACCTAAGCATTACGATGTGAATGAGTGTGATCCTCAGAGCAATTTACATTGTGTCACCAAACTATCTTGGGAGAAGCCTATATCTAAGTACTACTATCCAATAGAAGGCTATGACATATAGCATTAGAAAGCAAGAATGTAAGCCCTATCCACACAAATTATTTTAAATTGGACCTTAGAAAAATCACTCCTAGTTTCAGTTTTCTCAACTGAAAAATGAAAATGAAAATAGCAGGTCATCCTTACCAGGAATGTTACGTGCCTAAACAAAACCCTATGCAGTAGACCTCCCAGCTTGAAGTTGAATTGAAATCACTCCTGAGATTCAGGCAGGTCTGTGCAAGGGGAGGATAGATTTCAGAGCCCACAGTGAAAGGGACAGTGGAACACCAGTCAAGAGTCCATTGTCTCTGATTGGACAGAGAACAGAGCAGGAAGTGTGAGAGAGGGGGACCAGAGTGAAACAGGATGGAAGCTGAACCGGCCCTGCAGAGACGTTCAAGGCTCACAGGGTCATGGGTACATGACACCATCTATATGCCTTTGAGTTTCTGCATAGTCCCTTTCAAACGACTCTCTTCTTGAGTTTCAATACATTGTTTTTTGGTAGGCATCACTTTGTTATTTTATGCATCTGTCATATACCATGAAAAATTCACTTCTTAAACTGATCTACATCAGTTGCTTATAAAGCATCCATTAAACCAACTGCTGCAACTTAGTTACTGAGTTTTGGTGACATGTAATCCAACCTTTATATCTACTACTGTGGGCAGGAATCCCTTAGAAGAAATGGAGTAGCCATCATGATGAACAAAAGAGTCCAAAATGCAGTACTTGGATTCAATCTCAAAAATGACAGAATGATCCCTGTTCGTTTCCAAGGCAAACCATTCTATATCACAGTAATCCAAGTCTATGCCCTGACCAGTGATGCTAAAGAAGCTGAAGTTGAACAGTTCCAAGAACACCTGCAAGACCTTCTAGAACTAACACCCAAAAAGGATGTCCTATTCATTATAGAGGACTGGAATGCAAAAGTAGGAAGTCAAGAAACACCTGGAGTAACAGGCAAATTTGGCCTTGGAGTATGGAATGAAGCAGGGCAAAGGCTAATAGGAGAGTTCTGCCAAGAGAATGCACTGGTCATAGCAAACACCCTCTTCCAACAACACAAGAGAAGACTCTACACATGGACAACGTGAGATGGTCAACACCGAAATCAGATTGATTATATTCTTTGCAGCCAAAGATGGAGAAGCTGTATACGGTCAGCAAAAACAAGACCGGTAGCTGACTGTGGCTCAGATCATGAATTCCTTATTGCCAAATTCAGACTGAAATTGAAGAAAGTGGGGAAAACCACTAGACCATTCAGGTATGACCTAAATCAAATCCCTTATGACTATACAGTGGAACTGAGAAATAGATTTAAGGAACTAGATCTGACAGACAGAGTGCCTCATGAACTATGGATGGAGGTTCGTGACATGGTACAGGAGACAGGAATCAAGACCTTCCCAAGAAAAAGAAATGTAAAAAAGCAAAATGGTTGTCTGAGGAGCCCTTACAAATAGCTGTGAAAAGAAGAGAAGTGAAAAGCAAAGGAGAAAAGGAAAGATATACCCATTTGAATGCAGAGTTCCAAAGAATAGCAAGGAGAGATAAGAAAGCCTTCCTCAGTGATCAATGCAAAGAAATAGAGGAAAACAACAGAATGGGAAAGACTAGAGATTTCTTCAGGATAACTAGAGATACCAAGGGAACACATCATGCAAAGATGGGCTCAATAAAGGACAAAAATGGTAAGGACCTAACAGAAGCAGAAGATATTAAGAAAAAGTGGCAAGAATATACAGAAGAACTATACAAAAAAGATCTTCACAACACAGATAATCACGATGGTGTGATCACTCACCTAGAGCCAGACATCCTGGAATGTGAAGTCAAGTGGGTCTTAGGAAGTATCACTATGAACAAAGCTAGTGGAGGTGATGGAATTCCAGTTGAGCTATTTCAAATCCTAAAAGATGATGCTGTGAACGTGCTGCACTCAATACTCCAGCAAATTTGGAAAACTCAGTAGTGGCCACAGGACTGGAAAAGGTCAGTTTTCATTCCAATCCCTAAGAAAGGCAATGCCAAAGAATGCTCCAACTACCGCACAATTGCACTCATCTCACACGCTAGTAAAGTAATGCTGAAAATTCTCCAAATCAGGCTTCAGCAATACATGAACCGTGAACTTCCAGATGTTCAAGCTGGATTTAGAAAAGGCAGAGGAACCAGAGATCAAATTTCCAACATCCGCTGGATCATCGAAAAAGCAAGAGAGTTCCAGAAAAACATCTATTTCTGCTTTATTGACTATGCCAAAGCCTTGGACTGTGTGGATCACAATAAACTGTGGAAAATTCTGAAAGAGATGGGAATACCAGACTACCTGGCCTGCCTGTTGAGAAACCTGTATGCAGGTCAGGAAGCAACAGTTAGAACTGGACATGGAAGAACAGACTGGTTCCAAATAGGAAAAGGAGTACGTCAAGGCTGTATATTGTCACCCTGCTTATTTAACTTCTATGCAGAGTACATCATGAGAAACACTGGGCTGGAAGAAGCACAACCTGGAATCAAGATTGCCGGGAGAAATACCAATAACTTCAGATATGCAGATGACACCATCCTTATGACAGAAAGTGAAGAAGTACTAAAGAGCCTCTTGATGAAAGTGAAAGAGGAGAGTGAAAAAGTTGGTTTAAAGCTCAACATTCAGAAAACTAAGATCATGGCATCTGGTCCCATCACTTCATGACAAATAGATGGAGAAACAGTGGAAACAGTGGTTGACTTTATTTTTCTGGGCTCCAAAATCACTGCAGGTGGTGATTGCAGCCATGAAATTAAAAGATGCTTACTCCTTGGAAGGAAAGTTATGACCAACCTAGACAGCATACTAAAAAGCAGAGACATTACTTTGTCAACAAAGGTCTGTCTAGTCAAGCCTATGGTTTTTCCAGTAATCATGTATGGATTTGAGAGTTGGACTATAAAGAAATCTGAGTGCCAAAGAACTGATGCTTTTGAACTGTGGTGTTGGAGAAGACTCTTGAGAGCCCCTTGAACTGCAAGGAGATCCAACCAGTCCATTCTAAAGGAGATCATTCCTGGGTGTTCATTGGAAGGACTGATGTTGAAGCTGAAACTCCAATACTTTGGTCATCAGATGTGAAGAGCTGACTCATTTGAAAAGAACCTGATGCTGGGAAAGATTGAGGGCAGGAGAAGGGGACGACAGAGGGTGAGGTGGTTGCATGGCATCACCAACTCAATGGACATGGGTTTGGGTGGACTCTGGGAGTTGGTGATGGACAGGGAGGCCTGGTGTACTGCAGTTCATGGGGTTGCAAAGAGTCAGACATGACTGAGCGACTGAACTGAACTGAACTAAGTCCAACGTTTCTTGAATTCCAACTGGTCCTCTATATTTGTGGTCCAATCTAGTTGCCTTTCAGCCTACGATACACAGTGGAAACAGCACAGGTTATAGGAACTATTTCTATGTGTTCCATCTTACTTTAAACATGGTAAATGAAAACAGTACATCAGTGTGGATAAGGCCAGGGGCTTTACAAACAAATCTTGATTTACAGTCTGTCTCCATGACCCTTGGCAATATTAATAGTTGCTAATCCATAGGTCTGTGGTGAAAATGAAATAAAATGATGCCCGTAAAGTACTTGGCAGAGTGCCTAGTTCATAGGATCATTTAAAAACTGTTATGAATAGTTACATTTTCTAAGTTAGCACTATGGAAGGTCTAGTTTCAACTGATTCCTCTGTTCAAGTTTCTAAAAATGTAATGCACTTCACTAAAAATAAATGAATACACAAGCATATGTAGCAGTTCAGGTCAGTCACTCAGTAGTGTCCGACTCTGTGACCCCATGGACTGCATCATGCCAGGCTTCCTTGTCCATCACCAACTCCCGGAGCTTATTCAAACTCATGTCTATCAAGTTAATGATGCCATCCAACCATCTCATCCTCTGTCATCCCCTTCTCTTCCTGCCTTCAATATTTCCCAGCATCAGGGTCTTTTCCAATGAGCCAGTTCTTCACATCAGGTGGCCAAAGTATTGAAGTTTCACCTTCAGCCTCAGTCCTTCCAATGAATATTCTGGACAGATTTCCTTTAGAATTGACTGGTTGGATCTCCTTGCAGTCCAAGGGACTCTCAAGATCTTCTCCAACACCACAGTTCAAAATCATCAATTCTTCGGCGCTCAGCTTTCTTTATAGTCCAATTCTCACATCCATACATGACTACTGGAAAAACCATAGCTTTGATTAGACCGACATTTGCTGCCAAAGTAATGTCTCTGCTTTTTAATATGCTGTCTAGGTTGGTGATAGCTTTTCTTCCAAGGAGCAAGCATCTTTTAATTTCATGACTATAGTCACCATCTGACCCCAACTGTGTGAACTGATGAGGAACATATACATGTTAAACCACTGGATGCTCTACATAGTTGCATTATATTGATTTGCCTTAACCCACTACACTCTAGAGTGGACACCTTGGGGTGTACTTACTATGGAGAGTATGTTGTTTCACTAATTCTAGTCTCTCCATTTCTTTTCCAAATCTTATCCTTTCCACCTCATCAGCAAACTTGTTTCATCAACCCTGCCTTCTCATATGCATAGCCAAATTTCTTTTTATGGACTGCATTCCTTTCAATGTTTAAAAATTCTCGAGCATTCCCCAAATGAAAAACAACATGACACCTTCCTTGTCCCAAACCCCTCACCCTAATTTCCCAACTCATTTTCAGTGCATCAAATTCCTCTCCTTTAAAGTCCAATTCCCTGAGAGAGTCCCCTTAAGCGCTGGGCCACCACATACATGTGGGGCAGTAAGCACGGGGTGTTAGCAAAGCAAAGGCACAAAACCCCAAGGAGTCATCACAGCACATTCATGAAGAGCTGTGCCGTTAGAAGAGACATGAGAAAGCTGTTCCAACTCCAGAATTCATGAAAACTTTGTGTCATTTTGAAAAACACAATTGTGTTGAAAATAACCTTTAAGAGAGTGGGCTCTATTCTCACGCTTACAGGCACTGAAGGTCTTAATCTGATTTGGGCTCAGTTTTCCACATATTTCCTCTTCTTTCATTTACCTGTCACATCCCTTAATATGGCTTCTAACCCAAAATAAATCTACTGAAACTGCTTTTGTCAATATCACCATTGCCTGCCCTCTAACTAACTCAGTGGCCATGCTCCCTTAATTTCACAATATCTCTTCAGAATGTGGCAGTGTTGACCTCTTCTTCTTAAAATCTTCTACTGCCCTGACCTAACACTCTGTATTTCAGTTATACTGAAATTCTCTCTGGTCTCTGAAAAAGTTAGTTAGATACTCAGTCTTACTTCCTGCCCTTGAACTTTCACCATTGTGTTTCCAACGCACATCACAGTACCTGTCACAGAGTAATGGCAGGTACCCAGGGAAGATGGATGAACTCATTGTTGAGGGCCTGAATCTCATTATCCATGACACTGTAGCTTATATTACCCTGTTTGACTTCCATATCTCCACTGATTTTCTGTCATAACTCATCTCCTCCCACCTCCCCAACCTGGTCTTTGCAATTTTCTTCTCTAGATTCTATGTCTCATTCTGTTTTTAAAATGAAAATGTATATCAACATGCAAAAGCCAGATGTGGACACACTAACAATTATTAATCTGAAAAGGAAGCTAGAAAACAATCTCCATTGCAATACCACCAAGAAGAATAAAATGTCTAAGAATAAATTTAACCAAGAAGGGGAAAAGACTTATTACAGTGATAACTACATTGCTGAAAGGAATTAAAGAAGACACATACAAATGGAAAGACAAGCCACGTTCATGGATTAGAAGAAAATATTGTTAAAATGTCCATACTGCCGAAACAATCTACAGATTCAGTGCAATGCATCTTAAAAATCCTAAGGGTATTTTTTTTTTGCCTAAATTAACAACAACAACAACAACAACAAAAAAAACAATTCCTAAATTCATATGGAACCACAAAGGACCTTGAATAGTCAAACCAATCTTGAGCAAAAAGGACAAAACTGAAGGCCTCATACTTCCTGATTTCAAAACATATTACAAAGATACAATCAAAACAGTACGGTACTGGTACAGAGGCATTCAAGAACAGCACCATAGAATAGAGATCCTAGAATAAACCCACACCTACAATCTACTGGTCTTTGATAAGGGTGCCAAGAACACACAGTTGGGATAGGAAATTCTTTTCAACAAATTATACTTGGTAAATTGAATATTCATATGCAAAAGAATGAATTTGGGCCTTCATCTTACACCATTCTCAAAAATCAACTCAAAATGCATTAAACAGCTAAACATAAGACCTGAAATTAGATAGGCTAGACTACACTAAAACCAAAAGCTTCTGCACATCAAAAGAAGCAATTAATGGAGCGAAAAGGTAAATTATAGAATGGGAGAAAATACTTCCAAGCCATGTATCTGATAAGGGTTCATTTCCAAAGTACATAAGGAACTTTGCTACTTAATAGCAAAACAAAACAAATAAATAACCCAATTTTAAAAGAGGCAAAGGGCTTGAAAAGACTTTTCTCCAAAGAAGACATAAAAATGGCCAATAGGTATATTTTAAAAATGTTTAACATCAGTAACCATCAAGAAAATAAAAATCAAAACCAAAATGGCAATAGGAAATTAGAGCTGTGTTAAGGGTGGGAGGAAGAAGAAAACACCCATTCCATCGCGGCCTGAATGTGCATTTGAATGGGTACTGGATATTGGTTTTTTCTCTGTGGCTTTTGACCTGCAGTGAATGACACTAGCCTCACATTTAGAACCCAATGCAGAGACTTAGAGCACATGCTTATGGCTACCAAAAGGAAAAGGTAGGGGAGGGGTAAACTAGGAGTTTCATGTTAACATAAACAACCTACTATATAAAAATAATCAATAAGAACCTACAGTACAGCACAGGGCACTCTACTCAAAACTCTAATAACCTATATGGGAAAAGAACCTGAAAAAGGATAGATACAAGTATATAACTGAACCACTCTGCCATACACTTGAAACTAATACAACATTGTAAATCAACTATACTTCAATATAAAATTTTTAAAAATTTTAAAGAAGCTGCTACAGAGGAAAACTGTAAAAATTCATCTTACATCTTACAAAACTGTATTAGAAATATTTCTGAAATATTAACATACTGCTAATTTTGGAGGAAGGGAAATAATGTTAGCTTTATATTAATAACTCATTATCCTATATCAATCAACTCCTTGACATAATGAACAGAAGTGAACACTTAGTGGAAAAATTGTTAAAATGGTAAATTTATATTATGTATATTTTACCACAACAAAATAACTAAAACAAAAACTATTAACACAGCAACAGAAAACACAGTCAAATGTTTCTAATGGGAAAATGTTTTCCCATTTCAGAATTTCAGACTTCGTGTGTGCTCCTTAGATCGTTCTGCTTGAGCATGTGCATCATATGGCACATGCTCATGACAACCTCATGACAACCTCATGACTGTACCTGTCCACAGGGCCCTCTTGCTGGAGTACAGAGGGATGAATGCAGGACAACTAAGCTCCATCAGCTGCAGGGAGGCACCTGCTGGCCACTGGGGACTGACACCCGCCACTGAAGCTGATCTTGCTCTGTCTCTTCTCCTTGTGAGTAAAGCATTTTTCCACCCAGTGCTTGATTGCAGTATTTTTCCATGGGGACTCCAATACCAAGATGCAGTGGTCAGAAGTGCTCAGATTTCTATTCCTGATAATAGGCGACTGATGCCACTTTAATTCCAGAAGAATTAAAATCATTGTCTCTAAGAGATATGTGCGCTCCCATGTTGATCATAGCATTATTTACCATAGCCAAGAGCCAGAAACAACCTAAATGTCAAGGGATGAGTGGATAAAGAAAATTATATATATATATATATATATATATATATATATATATATATATACACACACACACACACAATGGAATATTATTCAGCCATGACAAAAGGAAGGAAATCCTGTCGTATGCAACGACATGGATGAACCTGGAAGACATTATGCCAAGTGAAATAAATCAGCCACAGAAAAACAAACACTGCAAGATTCTACTCACATGAGATCTCTAAAGTAGTCAAGCTCATAGAAACAGAAAATAAAATGGTGGGAAGGGGAAAACAGGAAGATTCTGTTTAACAGGTATAGAGTTTCAATCAGACAAGATGAAAAATGTAAAAGGGCTGCATTTTCACTTTAAAAGGCAGAGACACACACTATGATCTTTCTATCAGCCTCCATCTTTTTGATAACCTTGAATTTCTCTCTTCTTACATCGATGACTCAAGTTGCCTTCCATTATTCCATGGACTTTCCCATAATAATAATTATGTTCCCTCTACATGCCTGGACCCTCATTGGTCCTTTCCCTCATCCTCATGGATGTACAAGTCTCTCCTTCTTGAAAATGTTCAAGATGTTCATTTGATCTTATTCTTACCCCATTTATTCCCCTATTTCATGCTTTAGGTAACTGCCAATCACTAAGAATGAGTGGATTTACTTTGTCATTTTCACTCCAACATGTGATTCTTCCTCAGTTCCTTAAAGTTTGGTTTATATTTCTGTATTTATACATAAACTATTCTCTTGAGTTACATTAACATCCTGCTCAACTGATCTCTTGCCACTGGCTTTTATTTATTCCTCTGATTGATCGTCGTGGTATGCAACTCCTTGGTCTCAGAAATATTAAGCAATGACATGCCTTTTTTGTAGGAATAAATGAATAGTAACTTGGATCATAATCCACAATCAGATTCTAGAAATATATCTCAAAATTCCCAAAGGAATTTAAAAGTATTAACAAAAGCACTGTTGCATGTAAATGAAAGCTGATTTAATGAACAGACTAATAATTTGAATGATAAAAGTAGATAATTCAAGACAGAGAAACATGTTGCTGACACCCAAATTATGGCCGTGAATAAATACATCACAGAAACATGGGAAGCACCAGATGGATTTAAACATATCAGAGAGCTGGGCTGCCCATTAGCAGATGAAATCTGACTGGAAGACTGCAAGCGGCTTGCATGTGTTTGTATATTTCTAATATCTGCCTGATGGAACAATCACTTAGGCAGCCAGCAGGAGGTAAAATCAGCCAGAAAAAAAATCCAGAGCCCATCAATAGCAACTTTGCCAAATTTTTTAAAACAAGCATTATGTTTAGCTCCTTTAAGATAAGAAAAAGAGAGCATCCCAGAATAATATGTTTGGGTTTCATTTTTGGCTATGAGAAATATGAAATGACTCATTTTTACAATGAAAAATTACTTTTTTAAAATCTTTGTTATAAAATGAGAATATATAACAGAGAATGAAGAACAATTAGATGTAGCTTAACCTACTTCTGCTTCATCACATCTGTGATTGAGGCAACAACTAGTAGTCTTTAAAAAATGATTAAAGCATTGATAGGGAAGTATATCTGAGCAAATATCAGATGGGGACATCCCCTATTAGTTCCAGTATTAAAAAAATTTTTAAATGTCCTTTCTCAAAATTTATCAAGTGGTCATTAATCAGCTACAAAAGCACGAAGGGTTTGTTGACTTTGTTACAACAGTAAACTGAAGTCTAGGACCACTGTCCCTTAGTATGAAAATGGCCCCTATATCCATGGTTTTCACATCCTCAGATGCTCATGGCCGACTGTACTATGCCATTTTAAAGCTTTAGCAGATTTGGGTATTCAGGAGTTTCTGGAATCGATCCAACACAGATACCCAGGGCTGATGATATTGCATTCCTCTATGAGTGAAAGCATACTCCAATACTTTGGCCATCTCATGCGAAGAGTTGACTCATTGGAAAAGACCCTGATGCTGGGAGGGATTGGGGGCAGGAGGAGAAGGGGACGACAGAGGATGAGATGGCTGGATGGCATCACTGACTCGATGGACATGAGTTTGAGTGAACTCCGGGAGCTGGTGATGGACAGGGAGGCCTGGCGTGCTGCGACTCATGAGTTCGCAAAGAGTCGGACACGACTGAGTGACTGAACTGAACTGAACCGATGAGTGAAAGAGTTGGAAACCAAAGCCTTGTAAGATCAGTCCCAAACTTATTTTTCATTTGAATAACTCATCCTTCTTTCCACACAAACCACCTTCTCTGCTCTTACTAATCTGCTGCCCATTCTATTCCTAACTCTGCCTTGACTCTTGTTGGTCTCATTTCCTGTAATTTCTTCCACTTAATTTCAGACTCATCCAAATTCTCCTTATTCTTCAACTTTCATAGCAGTTTCCCATCATTTATGAAATTTTTCCCTTAGTCTATGGAGAGGTCCTTTCCAATAGTCCACCTCGTCCTTAAAAAAAACACTACTTACCTCTTATTTTATGTTCTTGTTATCTGATGTGTGCGAAAATCCTAGAGTGTCTCCGTTCCTTCAATATTCTTAAAGCTGGTTTGTGCCACCCATCTTATTTCAATTCTTTCTTGCACCCAGTAAATTATACATATGCAAGAAGCACTCAGAATTCACTGAAAAATAAAAACAATGGACATGCAAATGAGTGAATGCGAGTTGAGCCTGTTATGTTGACTTTTCTTTGGAGATGGCAAATAATATTTACTTCTACTTAGTTACTCATGAAAAGAAGAAATTTTGAAGAATGTAAGTAAGCAATTATAGCAGAAAAGAGGAAGAATAAATACAACAACAATTTTCCATACATTTTAGGAAATGATGATGAAGTAAAGAGCCATCCATAGACTAAATAGACATAATATATAAATAAAAATAAAAGGGAGGTCCAAGAAAACCACATTTCCAGATATATATCTTTCTTTCCTTTGATTTGAAATACAAGTAATCTTTAAAATAAAAATACTCTTTAAAATACATATATTTAAAGATTTTTTCACATCAGTCAGGAAAATAAATTTAACAAAGTATTGTAAGTGATAAGTATGTAACTCTAAAAGTCATTCAACTTCAACAGCTTCACAATTCCACAATCACCAAGGAGTAAAGCAGATAGAACTCAGCCTCCACTCAAAATATACCTTAATATTACCATTAAGTTGAATATAATTAGAATTACAATTAAATGTTATATCATTTTTAAAAGGAAATGATTTCTTCATCAGGTTTTATAATGGCCTTTGGCATAGCAAGATGAAATTGGACCTAAAAATAAAATCTTAGTTAAATGAAAAGCTCAGATTAACTAACAATTTTCCTACTTCAGAATTTCCCTATGCATTTTTCTCCAATGACCTTTCTGATGACAAAGACTGAAATGATAGTCAATTACATTTATATCCCAAGGCACACTATAAATTTGTCAGAACCAAAAATGAGTGCACTGTGAAGCTCATGAAATCAGCTCCTGGTACCAGGGAGTGGAGGGAGAGAAGAGGTGGCAGGTCAGTCCTTGGTCATGCTGACACTGACACAGTGATGCTCAGACTGCAGCGTCTGCATGAGGATGAAGGGCCAAGAGAGCCCCCAAAGCTCCCCAATAGCATGCATTTAATATCCCAATTTGTTTCACTATTAGTTCAGTTCAGTCACTCAGTCATGTCCCACTCTTTGCAACCCCATGGACTACATGCAGCGCACCAGGGTTCCCTGTCCATGGCCAACAACTGGAGTTTACTCAAACTCATCTCCATTGAGTCAGTGATGCCATCCAACCATTTCATCCTCTGTCATCCCCTTCTCCTGCCTTCAATCTTCCCCAGCATCAGGGTCTTTTCAAATGAGTCAGCTCTTCACATCAGGTGGCCAAAGTACTGGAGATTCAGTTTCAGCATCAGTCCTTCCAATGAATACCCAGGACTGATCTTTAGGATGGACTGGTTGGATCTCCTTGAGTCCAAGGGACTCTCAAGAGTGTTTTCCAACACCACAGTTCAAAGGCATCAATTCTTCGGTGCTCAGCTTTCTTTATAGTCCAATTCTCACATCCATATATGACTACTGGAAAAACCATAGCCTTGACTAGATGGACTTTTGTTGGCAAAGTAATGTTTCTGCTTTTTAATATGCTGTCCAAGTTAGTCACACTTTTTCTTCAAAGGAGCCAGCTTCTTTTAATTTCATGGCTGCAGTCACAATCTGCAGTGATGTTGGACCCCCCAAAATAAAGTGTCTCACTGTTTTCACTGTTTCCCCATCTGTTTGTCATGAAGTGATGGGACCAGATGCCATGATCTTAGTTTTCTGAATGTTGAGTTTTAAGCCAACTTTTCACTCTCCTCTTTCACTTTCATCAAGAGGCTCTTTAGTTCTTCACTTTCTGCCATAAGGGTGGTGACATCTGCATATCTGAAGTTATTGATATCTCACCTGGCAATCTTGATTCCAGCTTGTACTTCATCCAGCCCAGGGTTTCTCATGATATACTCTGCATAGAAGTTAAATAAGCAGGGTGACAATATACAGCCTTGACGTACTCCTTTCCTGACTTGGAACCAGTCTGTTGTTCCATGTCCAGTTCTAACTGTTGCTTCTTGACCTGCATACAGATTTCTCAAGAGGCAGGTCAGGTGATCTGGTATTCCCATCCCTTTCAGAATTTTCCACAGTTTGTTGTGGTCCACACAGTCAAAGGCTTTGGCATAGTCAATAAAGCAGATGTTTTTCTGGAACACTTTTGCTTTTTCGATGATCCAACAAATGTTGGCAATTTGATCTCTGGTTCCTCTGCCTTTTCTAAATCCAGCTTCAACATCTGGAAGTTCACAGTTCAGTACTGTTGAAGCCTGGCTTGGAGAATTGTGAGCGTTACTTTGCCTGCTTGTGAGATGAGTGCAAATGTCTGGTAGTTTGAACATTCTTTGGCATTGCCTTTCTTTGGGTTTGGAATGAAAACTGACCTTTTCCAGTCCTGTGGCCACTGCTGAGTTTTCCAAATTTGCTGGCATATTGAGTGCAACACTTTCACAGCATCATCTTGTAGGATCTGAAATAGCTCAACTGGAATTCCATCACCTCCACTAGCTTTGTTCGTAGTGATGCTTCCTAAAGCCCACTTGACTTTGCATTCTAGGATGTCTGGCTCTAGGTGAGTGATCACACCATCATGATTATCTGGGTCCTGAAGATCTTTTTGTGCAGTTCTTCTGTGTATTCTTGCCACCTCTTCTTAATATCTTCTGCTTCTGTTAGGTCCATACCATTTCTGTCCTTTATTGAGCCCATCTTTGCATGAAATGTTCCCTTGGTATCTCTAATTTTTTTGAAGAGATCTCTAGTCTTTCCCATTCTATTGTTTTCCTCTATTTCTTTGCATTGATTGCTGAGGAAGGCTTTCTTATCTCTCCTTGCTATTCTTTGGAACTCTGCATTCAAATGGGAATATCTTTCCTTTTCTCCTTTGCCTTTCGCTTCTCTTCTATTCACAGCTATCTGTAAGGCCTCCTCAGACAGCCATTTTGCCTTTTGTATTTCTTTTCCATGGGGATGGTCTTGATCCCTGCCTCCTGTACAATGTCACAAACCTCCATCCATAGTTCT